>NC_134712.1:196938307-197088307 GCF_049634645.1 Pelodiscus sinensis | reverse complement strand
AGACATGTCTTTTCAGCATATTGCAATTAATTGTATTGATAAACCCAGTCATGAATCTGGTATTGATTCTGTACTAGAAAATGTACCGTCAGAAACAAGCCTGATTGGTAGGGATATAGACTTGATTATCTAATTCAGCAATGAGCAACCAAGGCTAGTGAGTGGGTCGCATGAGTGGCCCTCCTCTATCTCAGTGGGCCGCAAGATTGAAATTTGGCATGCGCACTAACCATGGCCCCAAGATTAAATACACTGTACTTGATTCTCCTTTATCATGTCTTTCCAACATAAAGTGATCCATTGCTGAGGCAAATTAAATTACCGGCAAAAGTAACATAAAAAAGCAGAGGGAGTACACAACTCTCACAACGTTGTGTGCAATCAATGGGCACCTCACACCTGCCCTTGATTGAAATGGGTGTCACTTCTCATTTTGTCAGAGACTGGTCGACTCTCTCCTCTGCAGCAGGCCATGCCCCCCGCCCCATCCTTTCCTTCAAACCCTGTCCAGCCTTTTTTCTGCCTCCTCCCCTGTGCGTGCCCCATCCCTTCTCCTTTCCCTTCTAGCATTTCTGGAGCACCATGAATCAACTGATTCATGTGCTTGGAGGGAGGGGAGGAGTAGGTAAGGCAAGTGTAGGTCATGCAACAAGTACTGAGGAAAGGGGCAGAGGGGAGTTGTGTGGGCCTCATGTCAAACCCTGATGGGCTGCATACGGTCCAAGGGCTGCAGGTTGCCCAACACTGATCTAATTGATCTTTTCCATCTCTACTTTCTATGATAGTGCATTGTCCAAAACCAACCCTGACTGGTACTCTCAGTCCTTCTGAAAATACACATTATATATTGAATCAGTGCATGTACCATGCGGCTATGTCTACACTGGCATGATTTTCCGGAAATGCTTTTAATGGAAAAGTTTTCCGTTAAAAGCATTTTCGGAAAAGCGCGTCTAGATTGGCAGGATGCTTTTCCGGAAAAGCACTTTTTCCGGAAAAGCGTCCATGGCCAATCTAGACGCGCTTTTCTGCAAAAAAGCTCTGATCGTCATTTTCGCGATCGGGGCTTTTTTGCGGAAAACACTACTGTACTGTCTACACTGGCCCTTTTCCGGAACAGTTTTCCGGAAAAAGACTTTTGCCCAAATGGGAGCAGCATAGATTTTCCGGAAGAGCACTGATGATTTTACATTAGATCGTCAGTGTTTTTCCAGAAATTCAAGCGGACAGTGTAGACTGCTGGCAAGTTTTTCCGGAAAAGCTGCTGATTTTCCGGAATAACTTGCCAGTGTAGACACAGCCTACATGTACAATAGGCATTGTTAGATTACATATCTGGGACACCCACATATTCAGTGTGTTTACTATGTTTGCTGTTGTATATTAATATTTTTAATTATTTATACAATGCCTTCGAGGTGAATGGTGCTTAACTGACAATTTAAAAATGACAGAAAGACCCTGCCCTGAGAGGCTTACAGTTTTATTTGCTGATTTGCATTTATTATTCATGCTGGGATAGCAAGTGCATTGTCCTTTTCTTTATATGTTGGTTACATATTTAAAGATTCATTAAGAATAATTTTTCAGAAGGATATAGTCTGGGAGAAGCAGGCAGATTCATCCAAGGGTATTTTCATCGGTAATATCTTTAAAAAAAAAAAAGGGTTTAGGAAGTCATGTTTCACTCAGGCCTCATTGCGAAGGTATATTTGATGTGTCCCTTTTGTGGGATACATCTGAAAGCAATTCTTCTTGCCAACTATAGAAATAAATGTTTACATGACATGGTAGAGGTCTAAAGGACAGGCCCATGTCTTCATTAATACTCCATGTCAGCTGGGATAGATTGTTCGCGGACAAAAAATGTATGTTGCTAGACATCAGAATTTATTATATTTCACCTGTGTGGGCTATTCATTTTGAGGCACATTAAAAGAATGTAGGGCAGAAGAAGAATCACATCCCTTGAAATACAATTGGTAGGATTAATTTAAATAGAATCCATTCTATTCCATTCTATTCAGGGTTTTATGCCATGCCCCTTCCTGTGCTTTCTGAGTGTTTTCAAGCCTGCAGGCTGTCTGTGTCTCCTTCACTCCCCTTGTCCACCATTCTCTTCCTTCATGAAGCTAAGGGCTCTCCTTGCCATTGATTTTCTGGGAGAGGATTGAATTTAACTCTAGCCACTCTTGAATCCTAAGTTCTAACAACCTTCGAATCATAGAACACTAGAACTGGAAGGGACCTTGAGAGGTCATCGAGTCCAGTCCCCTGCCTTCACAGCAGGGACCTTGATGAACCTTTGCTTCAGTGCTGGGGTGCAATGAGGCTGGAGGCCAAGCCTCCAAACCCCAGTTGGCTGGCTCTGAATAGAGACCCAGCTATGCTACCTCCCTTCCTGGCCATGCCCAAGACAGCAGCATGGTGGCCTCTTTGTGTCTGGGGACTCACTGCTCACATAGGAGGTAATGGGCTGGGGCACCTGCATTCATGCACTGAGGACTGGGAAAGGAGGCCCTGGCGCTTCTCTAAGCCCCATGCTGTGGGCAGGGTAGTAATGAAGATGGAGGTTACAGCCTGAAAGATAGGGGAGGGCTAGTTCTGTGCCCGCGGGGCTTCAATCTGTGCACTCCAGGCTGCAACCCTGCCCTGACCCCAGCAGTCCAGGCTCAGCACATCACAATGCTTCCTTCCCTGCCTGCAGCTTCTCTGCAAACCTACCTTAGGCTGGGTCTGTCCTCTGAGAGCCATGAACAGAACATGTGCCCACAGAGCACCTTGTGCCCCACCATCTTCTCTGCCTAGGATGCCTAGGTCTTCTCTCTGGGCCCCCTCCTTAGAAAAATTCTGGTTGAGCCCCTTGTTCTGTTGCTGTGCAAGGACTCACTATAAAGGATAAAATCCTGTCCCCGCAGAAACTGAAGGCAAAACTGCTATTGATTTCAATAGGGCCAGGATTTCACCCCTAATGCTGAATTACTCTCCTAGCAGATGAAAAGACAATGTTTAAATTAGAACCCACACAATAGTGCAGAAGTATCCAGTTCCACTGTCTATTATGCTTTGAACTTGACTCTGTTTCACTGGATAACCTTTAGGCTGGTTATCTCATCTTAAATTAAAAAAAAGTCCTTGTTATGATTGTCAGATCTACCAGATCACACTACTTTTCCTATAGGTCTATGGCTTAATGTGCCATTATAGTGGGGATATTAGGGGCAGTGGATTAGAAACAAGCTTGCAATGCAATATGGCAACCAAGAAGCCAGGTGATTGAGCTGCATGTAGCAGGGAGGTAATAGTCTGTCTTGCTAGAGTTCTGGCAAGACTGCACCTGGAATACTGCCTTTAGTCCTATGCAGCATTTTACTTGAAAGATGTAGACAAATTGGAGGAAGATCAGAGAGAATAACAAAAATGATTAAGGTTAGGCTATGAGTAAAGAATATAAGAACTAAAGGTACGTCTACACTGCAGGCTAAAGTCAAATTAAGATACACAACTTCAGCTACGTTAATTGCGGAGCTGAAGCCCATTATTTAAAAATTATTTCAAAATAACGGGCTTGCTGTGTAGACGCGCACTCTGTTATTTTGAAATAACGTGAGTTATTTTGAAATAATGCTGCTGTGTAGACGTGCCCTAAATGTTTATAGTTGATGCAAACAATCATTAAGGAGAGAACACAAAGAGTTATATGTCAACAGTGTAAGAACCGAGGAGGAAGAGGGAGGAACTATTTGGCTTGGCACAAGAGAGTGTAGGAAGGAAAGGAAAATGTACACAGCAGATCATTTTTTTTCCAGGGAATGAGTTTAGAGTTTTGTATAGTCCTCCAAGAAAATTAGTGGAAGCTTCATCTGGAGAGATATTTAAACTTGCATTGTGAAGGGATGGGCCACAAGATTTAACACATCTTTTCCATTTCTAATTTGTATAATTCTATGGCTCATTAATTGCACATCATATAAATACAGTAACATTTGATGGGGATTTTTAAATGAATGCGCACGTTGAGGGAAAGCTGCCAAACCAAGAATAGACAATACCATAGTCCTAAAAACTCAGTAGACAAGTACATCTCTCCCCAGTGTAGTTATTATTAAAGTCATTCTATTCATATTTGTCTTTATGATTTGCATGTTGTGTGTCACTAGCTGCAGGTTGGCTGATGGTTTCTGTGAACCCACCTCATGTAGCACAATTGTACGTGGTAATCCACAGTGGTATCTAATCTGAGGAATTCAGGGGGCACCTAAAATTTGCAAGAGTTACATGGGACTCAATCATGTTCCCATCGGAGACAATTGCAAAGCTACTATTGATTTCAATGGGGGCAGGCTCCAGGCCCCAAGGAGGACATGGTTAAGAGGTCTGTCTCTTGTATTCAATGTTAAAGAAAGGAAGGCTGAGTTGTGGCTCAGTCTGCATTCCCAATATACCTGAATGAGAGTGCTGGGAACACATGGTCCAGCTCTGTACTGCCTCAAGACTTTGGTGCTGAGGTTTTACATCAGAAAGCTCTTGCTAGCAGCTCCTATTTCTTTTTTGACTTTCTTGTCTAGGTTCTAATGTTTAAAGAGGAACCCGGTTGGATACAGCTGGCCAGTAACTCAGCTTTATGACATCTTTGCTGAAAATTGAGTGGCAAGGCGTGGTGGGCTGTACTAACATCATATACATAATACATATCATTTCACTAACATAAAACTCATCTGGTTCTGCTGAAAGTTAAGTCTGTCCTCTTAATTCTGAACCTTGGTCTATTAACTGTCTCCCTTATGAATCTTCTCCCTGCCCACATAAACAGTATGTGTTCCTCTGAACTTTTTTTTGTATTTTTTTATTTCCCATCCCCAAAGATAGACAGATTCCTCCAATATTTTAGTGCTAAGGGCTGCCTTAAGAAATGTTATGATAATGCGATAATAATGAGATAATCCTGAAGCTGGGTAAAAGTTTTTAGTCTGAGGATGACACAGCATGAAAGAGCCCTTGTTCCGTAGTATTACATGATCTTCTGGCACTGGCCAGTACATAAAACAGTAACAACTATATACTGTAAATAGGAAAAACTCATTAGATCTAGTGATTGTCCAGGGAAACCACTGGCATGAACATATTCAACAATTGCTCTCTTGTTGGCATTTAAATAAGGAACTGATATGTAAGAAAAGGGAAATATCAGTGTAGCTCTCAGTGGGTATGTCTACACTACAGCGCTAGTTCGAACTAACTTAGTTCGAATTAGTTAATTCGAACTAAGCTAATTCGAACTAACGCATCTAGAACTAAAAACTAGTTCGAATTAGCGTTTTGCTAATTCGAACTAGCAAGTCCACATTGAGTGGACTCTGAACAGGGCTTAAGGATGGCCGGAAGCAGTGCTGGCAGGGCATAAGAGGAGGACTTAGAGCATGGAGATGCTGTCTCAGGCTAGCCGAAGGCTGCGCTTAAAGGGTCCCGACCCCCACCCCGGACACACAGTTCTAAGGGGTGCCCCGCTTGCAAAGAAGTTCTGGCTTGGAGTGCCCAGAGTACCCACACTGGGCACATCACACCACTCGGCCATCAGCCCGGCTGCACTTGCCGCAGGCTGCCATCTGGGGAGAGGGGGCAATCGGGGGGGCTGCAGGAGAGCTTCCACCCCCAGAAGCCCGCAGAGCCAGCCCAGTCCTCCCCATCGGGGGCTCGTACCCCATTCCTCCCTCACCTCCTTCCACTTACCCTTCCCTAGCCCCCCTTCTTATTGATGTACAAAATAAAGATAACGTTTCTTCCAACATTGACTCTGTCTTTATTGAACAAAACTGGGGGAGACTGGGAAAAGGAGGTGGGAGAGGGGAAGAGAAAGGCTGGGAGAAGGGAGGGCAACTAACATGATCAGGGGTTGGGAACAGGTCCCAGATGAAGAAAGGCTACAGAGACTGGGACTGTTCAGCTTAGAAAAGAGGAGACGGAGGGGGGACAGGATAGAGGTCTCTAAAAGCAGGGGTTGGGTGGAGAGGGTGCATTCAGAAAAGTTCTTCCTGAGTTCCCATAAAGAAGGACTAGAGGACACCAAAGGAAAGGAATGGGTAGCAGGCTTGAAACTAGTAAGAGAAAGTTGTTCTTCTTCCCAAAGCAAATAGTTAACCTGCGGAACTCCTTGCTGCAGGAGGCTGTGAAGGCTACAACTAGAACAGAGTTTAAAGGGAAGTGAGATCAAGTCATGAAGGTTGGGTCCATGGAGTGGTCTTAGCCAGGGGGTAGGAGTGGTATCCCTGCCCAAAGTTTGTGGAAGGCTGGAGAGGGATGGCACAAGACAAATGGCTTGGTCACTGTCTTCGGTCCATCCCCTCCAGGGTCCCTAGGGTTGGCCGCTGTCGGCAGACAGGCTACTGGGCTAGATGGACCTTTGGTCTGACCCAGGACGGCCATTGTAAGCTCAGGGCTCAGGGTCGGGGGTCTCAGTGGACCCCCTTGATTTTCATGCACACCTGCTCCTGGGTGGCCAGGCTGGCAGCTCTCCTGCCCTAGCCGGCCACTTTCCTGTGCCTAGTGCGTAGATCGTGGACAAGGTCCACGATGTCCGCACTAGCCCAGGAAGGTGCCCGCCTCTTGCAGTCCAGGGCAAGCTCCTGGGAGCCACCAGCCTGGTCCCAGGAAGAGGGGGTGGGCTGGGGGGCATCGGGTGGGTGGCTCTGTGCCGTGCCAGGTGCAGGGTCTGCTGGCTGGGTGCTGGCAGGCTTGCACCTGGCACAGGCACTGTAGCTAGCCCGTGCCCGTTTAAGAGGTCCGGGGCCGGGAGGGGGGCATAGAGTTTCCCTGGTGTTGGCCAGAGTGGCCACCAGGGAAACCTGGGGAGGGCTAGCCTCCCACTAGTTCGAATTAAGGGGCTACACACCCCTTAATTCGAACTAGCTAGTTTGAACTAGGCTTAATCCTCGTAAAATGAGGTTTACCTAGTTCGAACTAAGCGCTCCGCTAGTTCGATTCAAATTCGAACTAGCGTAGCGCTAGTGTAGCGGCTATTAAAGTTAGTTCGAACTAACGTCCGTTAGTTCGAACTAACTTTGTAGTGTAGACATACCCAGTCAGTGTACATACACTACATAGCAGCTGGGCATCAAACATAACAATAGGCCAGCTTTGAGGAGCTGAATGGATTATCCCGTTTAGAAATGTTCTTCATAAGCTTTAAAGTTGTCTGCCTTGTCACACAGAAAGTGTCTGCTCTAAACTGTGGCCAGTAGCCTGGTGGGCTGAGATTTTGAATCTTCCTTGGTGTACTTCCAAGCTGGTTATACACGACAGCATTGCTACCAGACCATGACTACTTGTGTTTTGTTAGAGAACAATAGTCCAGCAGCCCCACTCTAGCTATGGTTAAGAAGGCATTGCTATAAAATATTTGCTTTCAAAGGCCTGTAATGTTCGGCAAAAATTACCTTTTGGCATGAGGTTTCAAAAGCCCATTTTCAACACAAAGGTGAATTATTTTTCTCCCCATTGCTCCTGAGCCTTCCTCCGCATTCATCTGTGGCTCTATTAGTCCCTCCATGGTCGGCTCCAACTCTTTCCTACTCACATTCGCCTCAATTTGGAGTCTGTCTCTCCAGAAGAGAAGGGAAGGGGTGATGAGCAGGGGGTTGGAACAATGTGTAAAGTCGGGATGCTAAAAGTTATTGTACCAAACTATAAATCTTGTATAAGATGGAAACTGCTTCAAGCCAAAGAGTGCTACAGCAACACCAGCACCTCTAGTTCCAGTACCTATGGTGATGAAGCCTTTTTTTACAGCCTCCTCACTATCCAGCATGGATGGCACTGCGCAGACTCTCTAGAAAGGGGTTGATTTCACCCATAATCTGTGCGTGATTGATGCTGAAGCTGTTTTGTAAAGGGGAATTCTGAATGCAAAAATACAAAAAATACTAAAAGGCAGGCAATTCTGAGTTTTCCCCCACAGCACCCACAAAGCACACATACACAGCCATCCTTGTTCAGCCTGAAACATTCATCGTTAACTTCAGTAAGTATATGCAGAAAAGTCATTAGCCTATACAGTAATGATAATCACTTCATGAGCCAGTCGTCACTCAGCCCTTACTGAAGTCAGTGATGGCAGTTTTGGATGGAGTGAGGACTGCAAGAATATGGCCCCTTATCTACAAGTGGCTAAGTTATTCTGGCAAACTTTAAGTTCCTAAAGGCTAAAGCCTGCCTTTCCATTATGTGGGTGTGGGAGTTAGGCACCTCCACCTCCTCTCATGGTCCCATGTAATGGTTGGGCAGAAGTGCACGTAGATAAGCCCAACCTCGGGACTTCTCCCTAATTTCTCCCCTGAAGGCAAATGGAATCCTAAAGAGATTGGGTAGGGCACTAGTGGAGAGAAGGTGGAACCTTCATGACAGCCAGGAGCACTGGTCAGCCATGTGTCAGGGAGCATGGTGGACCTCTTACGCCAGGCTACTCAACTTTGGAAGCCCCGGAGGCCACAATGATACAGCACATGCCGAGGGCCACAACTTAAGTTTGGTTGCATATACATGCAAATATATACAAATAGCTTCTTTCACACTGACAGGCACGAATACAAAGCACTTCCTACAATGCCCCAGTGCTCCCAGTACCTCCTACTTGGGGGCTAGAAATGCCAACACCCTGTACCCGTCTGTTCCAGCCAGACCGTCCGCTTGCATCTTTCAGTGCTCACTCCGCCTGGGAGACTCCTCACCATTGTGGAGCATGTTCCCAGTGGAGGCCATGTTCAAAGGATTCCACCCATGTGCCGCGTGTTGAGCTGCGCGTAAACCTTAACCACCCCGCATATTGAGTAGTCCTGTCTGCCCCTTACACAACGCTCTGCCTCCAAGGCACAAACCGGCTCCACTCAAATCATTAATGCACTGTTATAAAAAATTAATAAGGGTAGATGAAAAAAATTGATGCTTCTACAGTTACGGGAGCTGAGAGGTGCTAGAGTTCCTCAAATCCCTCAGGTGTTGTAGGCACTAGCACTGGTGGGGCCCAGTAGCCACTCAGACACAGTGAAAGAGCTTGTGACTGGGGCTGGCAGGAAAGGGAAAGGTTGCTGATACTGTAGGCATAGAGACTCAAACAGTTTAAAGTGAGCAAGAGCAGTTATTGCTTGAGTCCCTGGGCAGGCCAATTGCGAGCCAGGGGCTCTTCAGGCCTAGTGCCTCGGGTGCCCTCTCCAGTCCAGTCTCTATTCAACAAATAGGAGCTTGTCTCTTATTGGGACCCCTCTGCCCTGGCTCCCTGCCTAAGAGCTGCACACCCCCACAAGTCCTGCCAAGGCCTGCACCTGGTTCTAATGTCCTACAGTTGCAGCCTGCTGTACACATGGATTTGCAGGCAGTTCCTGGGGAATCTTTTCTGCATGCATCAGGCTTCTCTGCAGCTCCTGGCTAGCTATGCAGCAGCTGCTTCCTAACAGAGCCTAGCCACTTTGTGATTCAGGCCTTACCTGGCCAGGAGAAAGGGAAATGCAGTGGAGTCCCCTGCTTAGTGGCATCTTGGATGGTGAGGACCACAAAACTGAAGTAGACCCAGCATTGTTATGTGGCTTTTCAGACTGGTTCTGCCACCCTTATGTATGGTGAGTAGTATCTTACTCCAGGAATGGTTTCATTGAAATCAATGGGATTGCTTAATGTGAATAAGGGGGTTAGCGTTAGGCCTTTCATGAACATGTGGGTCTCAGGTTCATCAAACTCACGGACACAACCAACTGAAACCACAACCAACTGAAACTGCATCCTGTTGGAAGTTGGCAAGTCTTTCCACCTGCTACACATCAGTGCCTTTCTGCTCAACCCCCTCTCTTTACTTGGCAGTATTACAAGATGGAATAAAAACATACAGTTCTTCCCAAACCCCTGACTGCTTTCATTTACATACAAGATTAAATGCTTTTTGCGTTGTTATGATTCCTCTTGTCTTCCTATAGTACACGTTGTTTTAGGCATAAATCATTTATAGCAGACACACTGCTTTTAATTTTCTCCAGAAACCAGTAATTTCTCATGCAGTAAATTCCATATAATTTATAGCAGAAAATGCCTTGGAATTGCACATTCTTCACATACAGTCATAAATGGCTGTGTGTGTTTTACCTCAAAGGTGGCTTCATTTCAGTGAAGTGACTAACCAAACAACCAGAAAGACCCATCTATTTGCACATTATGTTGGGATCTTCCAGATTGAAGGAGGCTGCTAATTTGTGTGTCTGTGGGATCATTTTATATGTTGATTGGATGTGAGATGGCCCCTCCCTCTCCCCCTCAGTTAACTCATGATTTAAAAAAATTTCATGTGCCCCACATGCAGCATTTATTCGAGGAGACAAATAACTTTCTCAGTCACATATGGTGAATCCCTGTTTGCTTTTAGCTGTATTTCAGAATTCTCTGGGGTATCTTTTTGGTGGTAGTCTCCTGTAAAAACACACATTTCATCCTGATTTATCTGAGAACTTTTCATGGCAGGCCTGAAGCTGTTCAGCCATGCTTCTCTTGTATCAGTCGTCCACTTGTCCAGTCAAGTGATAAGCCGAAAGCTCTTGACTTGTAATAATTGCTACAGAGGCTACTACTCTTGGCAGCTTTGCCAATGTAACAATACTGGTATATTTTATCAGCAAAGCACGCCCAGCCCAGACACAGTTTATTCCAGCCAATCGGTGCTGCTCCAAGTGGTGGTAAGTGAGGGGACTGGGTTGTACATTGCTGCGCTGGTGCAGATGGGTGAAAGTGTTCATGCTGTCGGCTGCAGGGCTAATGCTGCTGTGGAGAGCAACTCCACAGGCCTCAGCTCTGACAGTTGTGGAGCGTCTCTGTGAGAGCGTTTGAAGCAGGCTCTATAGCCCCGTGAACTTCTGCTTCCCCAGTCTGGGCACTGAGTACGGGTGGGTGGGGACAAAGACAAGGAGGCAGGTGCTGAGGAGCTGCTCTGAGGACTGAGTTGCTGGTGGGAGGGGTTCAGCCGTGGGGGAGCCACATCAGTGGTAGCAGTGATAGTTGATCCTTCCCTGCCTGTGATACGATTGGCTCCTAGACATCCAAGGGTCTTCTGCTCTCTCAGACACAGGGCCTCAGACCAGGTTTGGGAGCCCCCTTGCCATAGAGTTCCCGGTTGCAGCTCAGGTGCTAAGAAATGCTGCTGGAGAGCACTGCTGCACGACTGACCGCCAAGAGGGTAGAGTCCTGCATAGCTGCTCCATCTCTGGCTCTCCTCACTCAAAGGAACTAAGCCAGTTCTGCTGCCTTTCAGCCCTTTACACAGGCTGCAGGATGTAGTCAGTAAAGGTGGTTTCCAGCTGGTCTACAAAGCAAGTGCCTTCTCCCTGCTTTAAGGGTCACTTCCTCCACACAACCTACCAGAAACTTAGCCCTGGTTCAATCATCTAGTTATCAAGTTCATTTCCCTATCTGATGAGTGAGCAACTCATCTGGCTGACGGGCAGGGTTTGAAGACAAGGGAGCTCAAGGTGGAGCTCAGCCTCAGGGAAAGACAAGAGAGCTGAATTGCAGAGGAAGGGTGGTGGAGGGACATGCAGCATGTTTTAGCTCAAAGAAGCCCACATGCACTGACACCACCAAGAATTAAGATATGTGCCTGTCACACTGCCAACCACAGGCATTCAGAAATCACAAGCCAGACCTCAAAATCATGGAAACATCAAACGATGGGATATTTTTTCTAACAACTGCTTTCAGGTTTGGGGTCTATATGAAAAGTCTCCTATCTGGTGTGTATGAACATTTCATGCTCAAAATGTAATCTGAAATGTGACAAAATTGTGGTCTGGTTGTGGAGGGAGGGCTTTCCTGCTATTCTATCCCTTTCCATTTCCATTTCCAATTTAAGCTAACACCCTCCCTAATCCCTGACCAGGAACTTTCTATCTACTACCCAAAATACACAAACCTGATAATCCTGGAGGGCCCATCATCTCCAGCATCAGCACACTTACCACAGGATTATCCGGCTATATCGACTCCCTCCTCAGATCCTATGCTACTAACACTCTTAGCTACCTCTGGGACACCACTGACTTCCTGAGGAAACTCCAAAACATCAATCACCTTCCTGAAAATACCATCCTGGCCACCATGGATGTAGAAGCCCTCTACACCAACATTCCACACGAAGACGGATTACAGGCCATCAGGAACACCATCCCGGATAACAACACTGTACACCTGATTACAGAGCTCTGCGACTTTGTCCTCACCCACAACTACTTCCAATTCAGAAACAATTTCTATCTCCAAATCAGTAGCACAGCTATGGGTACCCGCATGGCATCACAATATGCCAACATCTTTATGGCTGACCTTGAACAACGTTTCCTCAGCTCTCGCCCCCTAATGCCCCTACTTTACTTACGCTACATCGATGTTATCTTCATCATAAAGACCCACGGAAAAGACACTCTCAAAGAATTCCACAAGAATTTCAACAACTTCCACCCTACTATCAATCTCAGCCTAGACCAGTCCACAAGGGAAATCCACTTTCTAGACACTACAGTACAGTTGAATAATGGACAAATTTCCACCACCCTATATCGAAAACCCCTCTGACTGCAACACTTACCTTCATGCTTCCAGCTCCCATCCCAGACACATTTTTCAGTCGATTGTATACAGCCAAGCCCTATGATACAACCGGATTTGCTCCAACCCCACAGACAGAGACAATCCCCTACAGGATCTTTACAGAGCATTCCTAAAATTGAAATACCCACCTGGGGAAGTGAAAAAACAAATCGACAGAGCCAAAAAAATACCCAGACATGAACTACTTCAAGACAGACCCAAAAGAGAAAATAACAGATCTCCTCTTGTTGTTACCTACAGTCCACAACTCAGACCCCTCCAACGCATTATACACAATCTACAACCCGTCTTAGAAAATGATCCTTCACTCTCAGAGGGTATGTCTACACTACCCCGCTAGTTCGAACTAGCGGGGTAAATGTATGCATACCGCACTTGCTAATGAAGCCCGGGATTTGAATTTCCCGGGCTTCATTAGCATAAGCGGGGAGCCGCCATTTTTAAATCCCCGCTGCTTCGAACCCCGTGCAGCACGGCTACACGGGGCTCTAACTAGGTAGTTCGGACTAGGTTCCTATTCCGAACTACCGTTACTCCTCGTGAAACGAGGTGTACCGGTAGTTCGGAATAGGCACCCTAGTCCGAACTACCTAGTTCGAGCCCCGTGTAGCCGCGCTGCACGGGGTTCGAAGCAGCGGGGATTTAAAAATGGCGGCTCCCCGCTTATGCTAATGAAGCCCGGGAAATTCAAATCCCGGGCTTCATTAGCAAGTGCGGTATGCATACATTACCCTCCTAGTTCGAACTAGGAGGGTAGTGTAGACATACCCAGAGGCCTTAGGAGAAAAACCTATTCTTGCTTACAGACAACCCCCTAACCTGAAACGTATTCTTTCTGAGAACCATGCCACACAACCACATCATAAGCCTCCAGGAACTCAGCTCTGCAACCAGAAAAGATGCCAACTCTTCCCACATATCTACACTGACAAATTCATCACTAGAGCAAACAACATAAGCCACAAAATCAAAGGGTTTTTTGACTGCACATCTAGTCATTTGATCTATGCAATCAGATGCCAGCAGTGCCCCACTGCTATATATTGGACAAACTTGGACGGTCTCTGTGGGAAAGAATCAATGGACACAAATTGGATATATGTAAAGGGAACACAAAAAGCTCTTGATGAACATTTCTGCCTACCTAGCCATACTTTAACAGATCTGAAGGTGGCTGTCTTGTCACAGGCCAGCTCCACAAGCCAAATACATAGGGAAGGACTGGAATCTCACTTCATCCACAAATTCAATCACTTGCTAATAGACTCAATCAAGATATGGGCTGGTTAGGACACTACCTACTTCATAACCACTGAAGGTGCTAACAACCCTGTCTTAGCATCTATATATTTACTTTGATCTGGTTAGGTTTAAGTACCCATTCTCCAGATACTTTAATGATATCATTTGTTGTTGCCCTTCTTCGATTCCCCTCCTGTTCATGCCCAGTCTTCTCCCCCCATTTATAGCCTCCCGCCTTGTTGCTCCACAGTCTCCTGTCAGCAGCTCACCCCCTGCATTCATTCCCACTCTCCTGCTCTCCAAATGTTCCCTCTGAAACACTGATTCTCCTACACAGGAATGCGACTGTGGTGAGATGCAAAGTCGTAGAAGTGATGAGACAGATGGTGATCCAGAAGGCTCTAGTCTATCCCATTCCTGTCATGCCAAAGTATCCCAATGGTGCGATCTTAGTATAGGCCATAGTTAGCTCTCTTATAGAGTCAAGGGGACAGATACCATGAATATTTCTGGGTATGTCTACACTACCCCGCTAGTTCGAACTAGCGGGGTAATGTAGGCATACCGCACTTGCAAATGAAGCCTGGGATTTGAATTTCCCGGGCTTCATTTGCATAAAGTGGGCGCCGCCATTTTTAAATCCCTGCTCGTTCGAACCCTGTGCCACGCGGCTACACGCGGCACGAACTAGGTAGTTCAGACTAGGCTTCCTAGTCCGAACTACCGTTACTCCTCGTGGGGTCGAACGAGCAGGGATTTAAAAATGGCGGCGCCCAGTTTATGCAAATGAAGCCTGGGAAATTCAAATCCCGGGCTTCATTTGCAAGTGCGGTATGCCTACATTACCCTCCTAGTTCGAACTAGGAGGGTAGTGTAGACATACTCTCTAAGAATATGCAGCCTCCTTTGTCCACAACTAACTTTGTCAACCTAATATTATTGTTGGGGTGCCATTATCCTGTACGTTAGTATATTAATTATCTCAAACTTATTAACATACATATCAGCTGGTTCTAGAGCCATCTTGTGGCTGAACATCTGCTGATCCTATCTTCAACATCCTACCTAAAATACCCCAAACTGACATCAGCTGATTACTCTCTGTTACCTATCAGCAGTTAAACATACTAGGTTATTACAGCAGTATGTTTTGTGTTATCTTGTAACTTAAGGTCACTTCTAGTTAGCTAACTTATGCTAAGGCCTCATGTGATAAGTTATAAGGTAATATCTTGAAGGTTTGAGTCTGTAGGTTGCTTGCATTACTGTCTTATACTGATATATCTTATAGTTATAGGCTGCAAAGCAGTCATAATGAAAAGTCCAATCATCTTCTTCACACCCTCACCAACCTATTCATCTCATTCCTTTTGCTAGCTGGGTCAGCTTTTCTGCCCCACCCCATTTTCTTATGGTCTATCCTTTTCTGTGTTTGGAACACATCTTATCTATTTTGTATGCTATTATAAAGAATGCAGCCAGTCTGGGTCCCAGGGCAAAGTCTGTGTGGGACACCTCTGCACTCTTGAAAGGGGTGGGGCTTCACGTGGAAGGGATGGGACTGAGGAAGCTTGCCTTCCCCCCCCCCCCCAGCCTAAAAGCTACCTCTGTCATAGTAGCAGAAGTGGCCAGAAGCCCTGGACCCCTTAGAATTGCGAGGGCAATTACCCTTCCCCATCTCCATCAGTGGGCCTGCCCCCACTACTCTCCTATGTGGCAAAGCTCTAGAAATCTTGCTGCTGTTAGTCCTCCATGCAGCCCTGGGGCTTAACTTGGCATCTCTCAACTTTCTTGGTGTAATTCACTTGTTTACTGCAATATTCACCATATGCAACAAGGATTTCCCTACACCCCCCCGTGGGGGTGTATACCCCCCTGAATTTCCCCAACCCCCCCCAGTTTTGTGAACTATGGTGCCATACAGCCCACCTTCACCCTCACGGTCTCACCCCTCATCGGCCCTGACACCCCCCCTTGTAAATTTGAACCCCCCCCCCCCAATTTCAGTTCCTGGGGAGGCTACTGAATGGAAGCTCCTCGAAATGTCAGAAGTCACATATGATTAAAAAATAAAACATGGGGCTCCCAGATTATGAGACTCCTGTGGCAGCCATGACAAAAATGCATCCTTAATCATGTAATTAATTATTTACTTTTGCCCCATCAAAAGGAATGCCGTGTAATGAAGGGCTAGCTCTTTAGCACACCTTTTCAGATCAGGCATTTTTCTCAGTCCTGTTTCTGCAATATGTTTAAAGAATCTTCTCTCTTCTTATTTGTTTGCAAAATGTTTTCCATTCCAGTATTAAGACTCAGATCACTGCATATTCTCTAATACTGTCTGGCGCTCTGTAATAAATGTCACAAGAAAAGGGATAAGGATGTGGAGGCTTTGATTTGAGCTGGTTAAGAGGATGGTTTGATTTTAGTTTACTATAATATTTATACACTAAACTCAGAACATCCTCTTCTTCCATTCCTTCCAACAGACTTTATACCAAATTCTTTCAGGTATGGTGATATAAATCTATAGTAACTTCACTGAAGTTAATGGAGTTACCCGGCTTATAAGCAGGAGCAGAATGTGGCCCCTTTTGTCACAAAATTAGCATGAATTAGACTTATTTTCTCCCCAGCACTTTTGAAACTGGGGGATCTAAGCATTTTAAAGGAGATTCTCTGTTTTGTTGCTAACACCTTTTTATTTGATACATTCCATGGTTTGTCTATGAAGCCTAAAAACATTTTTTTGCAAATACTGAGGCCAAGATTTTAAAAAATAGATGCTTAAATTCAGTGTCTAAATCCATATTTAGGCACTTCCACAGGAGCTCCTAGGTACTCAACAATTTTGAAAATCAGTTCACTCTTCAGGTGCCCCGGGTGGATCTTTCAAAAGCACCTAACTGGCTTAGGCACATAAATCTTACTGGAAGTCAGTTAGGCACTTCTGAAAATCCCACCCTAAACATGGGTTTAGGAGCTTCACTTTAGTCTCCTATTTCTGAAAAATCTTGGTAGTTTTCCCTTTTTCCTACTAACTGGAAATGGGCATGCGATGTTGTGAGCATGTTGTTGTTTGCGTCATTTTGGAAGCTATCATCCATACATTGAAACACAGAGGCATTGTGAGAGGTGGTGGTGTGAATCCGTAGCTTAGACCTCCAGTGGGATCTGGCAGCAAAGGCCTGGCAGAGATGTACAAGTGCTGTTTAGAGTGGGGGAGAGTGTGAAAGGCCTGGGCAACTCTTCCTGCTGAATGCTCCTAATGCTGGTGGGTTTGGACCCACCTGCCAGACCCGTGTACTTTTTCTAAGCTCCCTTGGATCTAGTTAGGTTTCAGGCCCTGTCACTTTCTTTGGCCTCTAGGTTTACTTTCTGGGCTTAGACTCTCTGTCAGATATCCCCACTCAGAAGTGCGACCCCTTGTGTTCCAACTACCTTAGCTACAAGACCAGTGTCGCACCACTTAAGACTCCCACATAACACCCTTGCCAGTGCTCCACTCTTGTGGGATACTCAGTGTATAGTTTAACCCTTCAAGGACATGTGACAGTGGACACACTTAAGACAAACTTTGCAGAGGAATTTCTAAACTAATCCCTCCCTCCTTCAGACAGTACAAGAGCTATACAGATCCATGCAAAATAAAATAAAAAATCTGTACGCAGTTCCTTCCCTCCATTTTCTCACTACTCCTGAACATTCCCTAAGATTTGGTCAGTGTCCTTGCATGGTCCTAGGTTCCCGCTCTTGCATTTCTCTCCTTCAGCTCAGGATTCTCTTGCACATAACAGAATCTGCCCTCTGACTCCTGCAGCCAGCTCCCTTCATCTTCAGCCTCTTGGGGCATCAAAAGGTTCCCTCTAGCTGAGAAAGTTTGCCCCTTTGACCTGACCCTCCCAGCCTGTGTTTTAAAACTCAGCATTACCAGGGTGTGTCTAGACTACAGGGTTTTGTCGACAAAAGTGTCCTTTGGTCAGGGGCTCAAGTAGGCCACCTCCAAGATGTTGTGTTGGCCCATTTACAGCCATGTGAGGAAGCAATGGCACCTCCCTTTCAAACGGCCGAAGGCGCATTCCACCTGGATGCGAGCCTGGCTAAGATGCGTGTTGAAAAGCTCCTTGCTCACATCCAGGTGGCCAGTGTAGGGCTTCATGAGCCATGGCATCAGGGGGTAAGCCGCGTCGGCCACTATGCACACTGGCATCTGCACGTTCTCGAGTGCAAGGTGCTGCTGGGGGGAAAATGTCCCTGCCTGCAACCTGCGGTACAGGTGGGAGTTGCGGAATATGCGGGCATCATGTGCTCACCCCGACAACCCGATATAAATGTCTGTAAAGTGTCCCGGGTGGTCGATGAGGGCCTGCAGCACCATGGAATAGTAGCCCTTCCAGTTTATAAACTGGGCTGCTCGATGGGACGGTGCGTGGATTGCGATGTGTGTCCCATCGAGGCTCCTCCACAGTTTGGGAATCCAAGGGAGGCAAACCCGGCAATGATGTTGTCCAGGTCCCCAAGACGGATGAACCTCTTCAACAGTTCCACATTGAGGGCCCTCACCACCTGCAGCATGAAACAAATAGACAGACAGAAACCAGGGAGTTAGACAGGTTACCTAAGCACTTGGGAAGAGAACCCCCCCCAACCCACCCCTTCCCTTGTCAGGATGCCCCCCTCCCCTGCATCAGTGCAGGGGTGGCCGAGGAGTGGCCTCTGAGTGCCACTCATCCCCCACTCCCTCTTGCCCTTGCCTGGCAGTCCCCCTTTCTCACCCCCCCCCACTCAGCAGGGCCTGTTCCCAACAGTGACATACCTTCATCAAGACGGCCCCGCCGGTAGACCTCCCCATGCCAAACTGGTGTCCCATTGAGCGGTAGCTATCGGGGGTGGTCAACTTCCACAGGGAGATTGCAACCCGCTTCTGCAGGATGATGGCGGGCCGCAGGTGGGTGTCCTGGTGTTCCAGAGCAGGGGCAAGCCAGGCACACAGCTCCAGGAATGTGGCCTTCCACATCCGGAAGTTGAGGAGCCAGTGGTCATCATCCCAGAGCTGCATGACGAGCCGGTCCCACCAGTCCGAACTCGTCTTGTGCCTCCAAATCTGCCTGTCCCCAAAAAAGTTTGGGAGCAAGGGCAGAACTCTTGCATCCCAGAGGAGAATCTCCTCGGTGTGGTCTCGGTCCATATGGGGCAAGAGATTCATGACAGAGTCATGCAGATGAGCAGTATGGCAGCGTGGGGCCATCGCCTGCCTATGGGCAGCTCAGGCTCCATGGCCAAATAAAAGGTGAAAAGCAGAAAAAAACCCTGCAAATAAACTGCTGTGATGTCCGAGGAAGCAGGGCAACCAGAGCAAGCACTGCAGCAGCCTTGCTTTCCCTCTAGAAGGTAGGCAAGCCCAGAAGCAGGAACAGAGCAATTGCTGGTCAGGGGGATCCCTTTAATCATGCGTCTCTGCAAAGGGCATGCAGCAGCACCTGGAAATAAAGGCTGCCCCCATGCCTTGCCAGCAGCACTTCCGGGTGCCTTCTTTTGTGGACAGAGCACCCAGCAGTCTGGATGCTCTTTTTCGGAAAAGTGGATCGATTTTTCGATCCGCATAATGTAATCTAGATGCTCTTTTTCGACAGAGGCTTTGTCGACAGATACTGTCAACAAAGCCTCTGTCGAAAAAGGCGTGCAGTCTAGACATAGCCCCAGGTTGGTGCTTTGTTCCTTCCCCTTATGTTCCATTATTCACCCTTTTGCAGACAAGCCGGAGAGAACTGTTCTACCCAGGTAGCAGCTAGTAGGACTGCAAGATACCTCCTTGCCCATGAGATCACAGTATAGAAGAGCCACATTTGAACTTATGGTCAATAAAATCTGTCTTCCCTCAACAGCTGATACCTTACTTATGATTTCGTGGTTTATACATAAGTAAGCAAGCAAGCTAGTATCTGTTTATCTGCAATCCTTGCAATGATTTTCACAGAATCCAATGGATCCTCAGGTACAATTACTTGCTGCAGTTCCCTTGTGTGCTATGCAATGAATGCTTTGTCTAATGAAAAGGGTGATGCTTGCATTAGCTGGTCATAAACAAAATCAGGCGTAAAAGTGGAATGAAAGTGAGGGACTACCGATTCACTACTTCTGTCTTTTTCTTGAATGCCCCCAGTTGTTTTCCCCCTCTGCGATCCTTATCTTTACTCTTCTCATCTTTTTCTCCTCTGCCATTTTCTGATCCATTGGCTTTGTCCCCTGTAGTGCACAGCATCACAGTGGCTGTGAAGTAGCTCTCTTGTCACCCTGTGACCTAGGGAGAAGATTCCTTCCCAGCCCAATGCCACAGATCCCTTTGGGGATAAGCCCAATCCTTGTGCTTAGTACGGAACTTAGTACTGGGATGATATGGCCTGATGTTTTATGGCCAGCTCCGAATATAACTCAGATGGTGCTCCTATTTCCACTGATAATACATAATTCAGAATTTAATGGTATAGCAGAGATGCTCACTCTAGTGGAAACTGGCTCCCACTGATTCCAATTGACGATGCCATGGGTCTGTTAGTCAATTGGCTCCGGAACACTGGCTCTCCATCAAAAGCCAACAGAGACCAGCTGGAAAAGTCTGATGGAATCTATTAGTATTTGTAATAAGAGGTATATGGGGAAATATTAATCTTTCATTTTTAAGCACCCACAATGTGCTAGCTGCTTGGTGATCCACTGTACAGTTTCCAAAGTACGGACAGTGTCTGTCTGGAAGAATTTGCATTTCTCAACAAGACAGACATAGGCTAGACAGAATGTACCGGGAAGAGTGGCTGCATTAGTAAGGGCATTCATTTAACTCTGTTGCATGGGGGATGCAATACTGAGGACTCAGCAGTTGCTAATAGAACTAGCGTGAGATCATTATATGAACCAAAAGGATTGTGCTAATTTCTGGCCTTTAGAGGTTACTTATTGATTAGACTAGTAGCCTATTAAAGAGTTATGATAACTATTATGGCTTTATTAGCTCTTTCTTGCTAAAGTTACTATAACTACTAAGCTTTTATGTATTGTTATAATTTTGCGCAAATACTCAGAAAAGTCCAAACCCTAATTTAAAAAAGCAGAAAAAGAACGTGAACATTTGATGGTGTCCTTAGCAAAGCCCAACATGCTCCCAAAAGCACTGTGTGGGGGTGGGCCCACTGAAATATATGTTGATGTTTTCTACTGATTGGTAGTGAATGTTTCCTTTACATTTAGAAGGGAAAAGAGATAATCTCTTGGCTTGGGATGTGGCAAATGGTGTGAGGCATGGATCTACAGCTGGACTGCTTACCTATACAATTTCTTTTCTGCATGACAGAATGTCTGTGCTGCAGTTGCACATGGCTTTCCTTGCTGCCCAGGTGGTGTGTCTCTGGGGTGGAAATGATAACATGCTATGTGGATAAGGTAACGTGGCAAATAGGCCTGGTAAAATTGGGCAATTGTGCACCTCTCAAAGGTATAAATAACTGTTTCTCAATGGACATGTTGGGACTATAATATATATCTGTTCTCTTGACCAAACTCCAGCAACATGCATCAATCACAGTGTTCTTGACCTGCTTCCTGTGTGCAATCTCAATGGGAAAGTGGCAGGATGTTCCCTCCAGCCAATTCTCTGAATATTAAGCCCCAAATGAATATTCACAGTAGAAAAATGATTGTATGTTATGAAGATTCTACAGCTTCAGTCCTTCCATGGGAAATCTGTCAAGGGCAGTGTGGGAAATCAAGGCACAGGAAAGAGACACAGAGACCAAGTGATATCATACTTTGTTTAAAAGGGAGCATGTTCTGTTCAGGTAAACAGGTGTCCAGAGGGCATGTCTTGAAAAATGAGGATGCTATTTTATCATAAACCTAAAACCGGACATCTTGATGCTGGGTTGAAGACTTAGGTTGGATATTTCCCTCTGAAATACATGATGAATTGTTGCTTTCCAAGTAAGACTGGATAAAATCACAAAGATCTGGAGCTCCCAAAAGGAGTAAGACTCTCTGAAATGAACAAGACTTGACAGATTTGCTAAAAGGTCAATAATCAGGAGAGATACAAATATATATTTGTTGAGACAGACCTTTGATGCAATAAGACAAGAATTTTGGATAAAATTAATGTCAGTGATACACAAAAGCCTGGGGGAGAGGAGGAAGAAGCACCAGAATATAGAATTCAGAAAAAAAAATCAGTGAGCCAGATATTTGATTGTCCTCGTTTTCATTATGATTTTTGGTTGGGTTTTTCTAGCGTTGCTGGTGTGTGTAACACAATCATTCTGGATAACAATAATACTGTACTTTCCCTTTGCAAAACCATTTCCTTTCAAGGATGTGAAAGCACATCATGACTGTGATGTTGTGTTTCCCCACACAGGTCCGAAAAATGGTCCGTATGGGCCTGAGGGTACTTTTATGGGGCAAGCTGCAGCCCATGACACCATGCCTCAGAACTCTGGTCTACACGCTTGGGCTTGAGCTGTGGTGCTAAGAACAGATGTGTAGACATGAAGTCCAGATGCTGATGTGAGAGAGTGGGCTTCACAACCTGACTGCTAATGTCAGCACACCTATTTTAGCACTATCACAAGAATCCCTGCAGGAAAGGGCCTTTAGCAATAGGCAGGTCCAAACCTGCCCTTCCCCAGAGCCTCAGTAGGGATAGCACAAGCACCACAGGCCCAAGTCTGGAGACTGTTGGGAGCTGCAGCTTGCTGGATAAATGTACCTGGGGGTACGTCTACACCGCTCGGCTATTTCAGGATACTGGAGGTATCCTGAAATAGCTACCCTGTGTCTACACAAGCAGCCCATTATTTTGAAATATTTTTCAAAATAAGATAAGAGGCACGATATTTCACCATCCCGGTTAACCTCATTGCACAAGGGTTAAGGGATGGCTCGAATTAGCATGTCATTTTGAAATTTGGTACTGTGTAGTCGTGCCAAATTTCAAAATAAACTATTTCAAAATAGCTTCAACTTAAGTTATTTCGACTTAAGCTACTTAATTGATGTAGCTGAAGTTGCGTAGCTTAATTCGGTTTTAGCCCTGCTGTGTAGATGTATCCTAAAGTGCCACAAGACCACTTGTTGTTTCCAATTTATAAAGGCACGTTGGAATTAGACAAGACATATGGCTCTAGGTAGTAAGGGGGCTAAAGACAGCCCCTTGAACAAACTGTTGTCTTTTTTTCCAAATCCATTTTCTCATGGAGTGGGCATCTTAAAGCTGAGTTTAAATGCAGTGGAAGCTCAGTACGTGAAGCTCTTATCTTTTACCTGTGCGCCGGACTCAAAGTTCACTCCTGTCCTAAGCAATCTGAACTTGGTGATCAGTCCCTATTAACCACTGATTCATGTCAGAAAGTCTCCCAGCATAACTCAGCAATTATTTGGCATTGTTGTGAGGCTAGTTGGCTTCAGGAAATGCCCCTGGCTATGGTTGTATAGACCTTGAATGTATGCCATTGAAGGAAAAGCTGAGTCCAGCATAACAGAGTCTTTTGGATTGAGTAACATCCTTTGTCCTGGAGCCAACAACAAGTTTTGTGCCTCAGCAACCAGATATTCCAGTTTAACTCACAGTGATGGCTCCCTATTAATAACTGCTTGTGTATGTCTGTGGTATTGTGATGAATGTGCCCTTTGAGTGTGCGTTCCTTTAAGGGAATCCTTTGCCTCTTACTAGCATTGTGAACTTTGCCCTTGAATGCTGCACGAGGCATGAGAAGCCAGTAAGAATTGGGCCTAGGGCAGGGTTTGTGTTCTTGTGTAGCTCATTATGCAATACTTTGTGTGACTGTTGAACAGTTAGTTTGAATGGCAAATGTGATAAACCATAACCTGCTAATATAAGAACCTGAAAGTAATGAAGGCTTGGTTCTGCTTATTCTCTTGTCGCTTGGGTGATAGTCCAGAAAATCTGCTTTATCCAGGACATGGCCAAAATCCCATGCCTTACAGTGCATGTGAGCCTGCATGTGTGAACGCTGGTAAGTTGCATATGTAATTGCCTCTGGATGCAGACAAATGCCTTTGTCTTTGCCTCAGAATCTTCACTTCTGTTCCTAGCAACTATTCCAAGGGGTCTGTGCATACACTTGGGGATGAACCCTCCATTAACCAGGAAAAAAGAAAATGGGAGCATCTGGGTTAAATATTGCAGAATTTCTGCTGGCCTCAGCAGTGCTGCTACTTTAGATGAACAAAACAGCACTTCAAAAACATCTCAATTCTCACTCCAGTGTTGGCCCTCCCCTCTAGTTAATTAATCAATTTGGCTTAGAGACTAAGTGAATTTGGAGAATGAGCAGAATTGGGTTCTCCTAGAGTTGCATACATTTGCCATTTGTGGTTAGGAACAGAACCCAGAGTCTGTTTATTTCATGCTAGGAAAAACAGTTTTTACTTTTCTTAAACACAGCCCACTAGTTTATGGTTCCTGGCACGAGAGCAGTACATTTGAGCAACTAGTTTGTTTGCTCCAGCTAATTTATAGAGAGTTACGCCAATTTTCTTTTCCCCTTAGAGGGGTTCTGTCATGCAATATAGTCCCCACATTAAACATTGCTTACTCCTTATTCTCCAGATTCCAAATGGCTAGAGTGTGCTAAATCCATCACTTTAGCGACAAGATATTTAAAGCCATAGCTACTGCTCTGTTCCTATAATATTTTAGTTTTCCAGCATAAGAGGCAACAGAGGGGTCCAAGATAATGAACAAATCTCCTTCTAAGCTTTGGGCCACCATTATTAAACAAATCTTTTGACAAGCTCAGGAAATCAGGAGGGTTGTTTTATCTGCCTAGTTCTCACTGGGTTGTGTCAGCAAGAACTAGATGGATAAAAAATGTTGTGTCCAAGTAGGCATCTGAAATTAAAACAAAAGCTTTTTTTTTTTTTTTTTTTTTTGCTTCAAAATTGGCCATGGAGACTTGCTTCTGTCCTTCCCCACATTTTGGATTCCTCCCATTTGAGGGGAATCTAACAAGTGCTCTTTAAAGGATTAGCTTTATAGGTACTGTATGTAGGTAAAGAGGGGTTTTCAGTAAGAAGAATGATGTTTGTAAAGACTTGAAGGGGGTTTCTCTGCTGAGGAGACAAAATTCAAAATAGAGGCAG
Source organism: Pelodiscus sinensis (assembly GCF_049634645.1). NCBI lineage: Eukaryota > Metazoa > Chordata > Testudines > Trionychidae > Pelodiscus > Pelodiscus sinensis. The sequence continues at coordinate 197,063,281 of NC_134712.1, read as the reverse complement.
GTGGGTTCCAGAGGACATGGTAAAACCTTGCTGCTTGTCTCATCTGCCCACCTTATCTTACAACTGACTGCACCAGCAGGCACTGTATCTTGACTGTCCCTTTCACAGTTGCTTAAATTAGGTCACGCTAGATAGAGCCTTCATGGTAACAGTAGGCAGGGCAGGCACCTGCCTCGTTAGTCTGGGAGCTAAAGATGCAGGGAGGATTATAGACCTTGACTATACCTGGCAGCCAGAGCAAATTAAGAAAATAACCAACCAAAAACCCAAGCTTGCTATTCATCACTTATCTTCTCCAATTAGGGTTGCCAGATGGTTTCAACAAAAATACCAGACACATTTGACATTATATCACAATCTACATTACAACTTATTTAGAAAATACCAGACATTCATATTTTCTCAATTTGTTTCCTGAACAGAAAGCTCAAATACTGGACTGTCCGGTTCAAAACCGGACACCTATCTCCAATGTGCTTCTCCACTGTGAATAGCACAAGCAGAACGGTCTCTGAACAGAGAGCCCTCCTCATCAGGTCACGGTGCTTCTCCGATGAAGTGAATGAGATGTTTCCCAAGGGTACCCACGGCTGTGAGGAACCTCACTACCAGATGCAATTAAGAGCGGAGATCTTGTGTGCGCCTGCCATGGGTCAACTCCCCAGCTGCACTGGCAACGGGCAATGCAGGCCTTTCCTGTAGGCCTATACAGGCCCTGCTGTTACCCTGCAGGTTATTGAGAGGTACAATCAAACCTAGAAACCCTCTGAGCATCTCTCTGAGCATGCAGCCCTTCTTCTGCTGGACACTTACTGTGTTCATACACTCGCTGTTTCCAAAAGAGTACAACCCCCCAGCTTCCCAGTTCTCCCCTCTGACCAGGTCTTTTGTTATTAAAGGGTGGCCCGCAGAGCATCCTCTGAACCCTTCCATTCTCCACCTACCAGACTATGGGTGAGTTGGAGCTCAGGACTTCTGCCTTGCGGCAGGGTGGTGGGGTGAGGACTTCTGCCCAATGGAGATGGGGGACGTGGGGTTTCAGCCCCATGGGGCACACCTGCCAGGGTTTGGGGCTTCAGCAGATGCAGGGCAGAAGCCCCAATCCTCAACAATCCTCCCGTGGTGCTGAAACCCTGAGCCCCAGCAGGTGTGCCCCGTCTCTCAAACTTCTGAAGATTGTCCACTGTGGTTCAGAGGGTCAGTAAGCTTGGCCAACCAGGCCATAGAGGTTTAAGGACTAGCAAGTAAAAGTATGGGAAACAAATGGTTACCTTTAAAAGAAGATCATAACATACATTCTATAACCTTGACATGCCAGAACTCCTCTGCATGACCATGACATGCAATCGCTAGGATCCTGAGAAACTGATCTTGCCTGGTCAATGGGAACTCTGCCGGCCTTTATCAGGATTGGTGAGCATGACACTGTATGCTTATCATGGATATTCTGCTTGCTTGGTAATTGTCAATAAATAGAGAATAAGAATATTGTTGTGTAAGGCTCTTTCAATGGCAAAAGATCTTGCAGCCTCACTGGAAGTTATGCCCTGAGCTCCAGGAATTGGGTAAGGGTGGGTGTTTAAATTAACAGGGTTGCACCTTGAGCCCTAGGAATTGGGTAAAGGTGTGTGTCCCTGAAGAGTGGAAGGGATTGAGAAATTTGTACAGGTAACACCTCAGTTTTTGTGTTTTGCAGACACACATTTTGGTTTTAACACGGGCACATGGAAGCCTTTGCATTTTAAAAATCCCACTGGCCTCAGAAATGCTTCATACCAAGCATCATAAAATGATGAGGATGAGGAAAGAGGAATGCTCTCTCTCTCTTTAGCATTTGGTATAGCCATACAGCAAGGCAAGAAAGGTGAAATCCATGCACAACGGCAAAGAAGGAGAAAAGAAAGAGCTGGATGTGTTGAGGGGGGAGGAAGGAAAGGTTTCTAGAAGAGCATTTTCTGTGAGCCTGGATTTGTTGAACTTCTAGTCATGCTTCAGGGCCCATCTGTCTTTCTTGGGGCCAGGCTGGTTTGAGGGTGGAGAGGATAATGGTTAAATGAAAGGGACTGTTAGTTTGAAGGTGATGGTATGATGAGGGTATCTCTTTTGACTGAGGATTTATTTTGTCCTCTGCTGGGGAATATTTTAAAGTACGAGCAACAGTGGAGAGGCATTTAAATCAATTGCATTTGAACTGAATGAGTAATAGGGAAATAAAATAATTACCATTGTCTGGTTTGGTGATAAATTGTATGTGCGCGTATGTGTGTGTGTATGTGTGGGAAGCAGCAAAGAAGTAGCTGTTTCTAGTGTAACACTTTATTTAAGCGACTTTATACAAAGATAACCCTGTATGCCAGTTAAATCAGCAGCATGTCAGTCAGCACTTCTGGTTACTGACGCTTCCAGAGCCATTCATCATTCAAAGCTATAAAAGCCATTTAGCCTCGTTCAGCCAACCAATCAGAATCAAGAGAAAATGGAGCAGGAAAGAAGCACTAATAATTGTCCTTAGTTTCCTCTTAACTTCAGTAACAACAATTCGATACATCCTGTGTGGTGGGATAGTGGAGAATTTCCGCTGAACTAAGCAGCTTCCTTCACTAGGTCATTTGGGTTGGGGGTGGGACAAGAGAAAGCAGAAACTTAACCCCTTGTGTACCAGTTTCACTCTCATATGTTTGGTTTATAAGTTGCCTTATACTAAATGGGAGTGGAATCCAAAGCCCTGTGCATCAGTTAAAGTCTGATTAATTCCATGGGGCTAATTCCTTCTCACTGTGGTACATGAAAACTCCAATTGATTTTCATACTGGGCACACGGGGTTTTCGGAGGGTTCTGCACTGGGGTGATTTTCACCTCCTAGAATCCCACTGGCCTCAGAAATGCTTCATACCAAGTATCACACAATGATGTGGATGTGTCAAGAGCTCTCTCTCTTTTTGGCATGAGATTATTCTTTGTGGATGTTCTCTGACTGTTAAATATGAAATAACAGAGGTTGGCAATTACAGCAAAGCTCAGCATGCTTCGCAGCTTCATCTTTAAATGATTGCAATAGTGAGAGGTGGCAAATATCCCAGGGCAGTCTTATCGTATTTAGGAATCCTTACTTTATTTGATGTCTAACTTTAGATAGTTTCTTCCTATTGGCACTGATGCAGAGCCTGGTCCTGCGACCCTTGCCTTTCATGAATAGTCTGTTCATATGCGTGAGGAGAAAGTATGGGATCCCAGAAATATCAAAATAAAATAATATGCAAACCTAATCAGTTCTCCCTTGCAGGGAAAGTGTTACGCACCTGCAACCCATTCAATCACACAGAGGGCCCCTGGACAGCGAGAGGGCCCTGACATGGTGACTCAGCGACAATTGAAAAGCCAATCCCATTCAGCTACGCAAACTCCACCCACCAACGTGGGCAGTAACACTAGGGACCCTGGAATTGAGGTTTGACAGACGTCACTGCTCCTTTGAGTTTATAGTAACAATTCTTTCACCATAAGTACTGCACTGTGTGAACAAGAAGAAGGCTGTCTGGCAAGATGATGTTAAATGGACACATCTAATTCCATTTTGAATATCTCTTTTTTTATTTTGCTAATATTGTATGTGCTCTCTAAAGCCCAACCCGTCCCTTCACATTTATTATTAGTTATCTATTTCTTAATGGACTTCTGCATTTAGGAATAAAACTCAACAGCAATTAGAGCCCCAGTGGAGTCCAGTACAGCGCCCATCTGCTCTGCTCCTTGCTTTCTGTATTGACATTCAGTACGACTTCCAGCCTCTCTCGTCTTAACGGGCTAGGATCAATTTTCCAGTGGCAGCTTGGAAATAATAGTACAAAATATATATTAATACAGAAATATATTGTGAAACTGCCCTTAAACAAACAAATGAGCCACTTTAAAATATTACAGCTATAAATGACCATGACAGTAGCACAGCACATATAATAAAAAATAACTACTGAAGAGAAGCTGCTGAATTACTATAGTAATAAACCAGATGTGATTATTATCATTTAACACGGTCATTGAATACCATGAATCCCTGAAGCCATTAAAATATTTATGATTAAACATTTGCTATTCCTTATAGCAGAACATATAGTCTGGTACTAAAAGAACTGTTAAAGTATTGTTTTGGCTAATATATGCCAATGCTGTAATAGAGGTCACTGACACTGTCCAAGCTTTGTGAGAGGAAGAGCTAACAGCTGGGTGGTTTTCTGATTTTTTTTAAATAACCAGATTAACTACATCTAAATTATACTGTTGCATATAGTCAACATAGCTATGAGCAAGCAAATGCATATATCTGGGTTTTATTTTGGGGGAGGTAGTGGATTTATTTGCAAGGATCGGTAAAAAATACCTTTTGCTAGGAAAAATATTTGAGGATGGACAATGTTCCTATGCAAAGACAAATTCTAATGGTCTCCAAGAGTCTTAGCTTGTAGGGATCATATTATCTATATTCTGAAATCATAAGGGTTTCCCTGCCTGTTTCTTTCTGATATTTAAAAGAGCTCTTGTGAGCTATTAAGTGATATCATGTATCTTACATTGTAAGTGAAGGATTCCTGATATAGGTGCAAAAAGTGAATGAAAGGATTGTAATGAATTGGCTAGTCATTTGGGTAGGGATGGGACACTCAGGGTGGGGGCAAGGGAAAGGAAGAGATTAAACAGCCTTAAGGAGGCAGAAAGCTAGCTCACTTGTATAGTCAAGTAGTATGGGCCCTACTTCCCTCTGTTGGATGGCATAATTGCTCAGCTGTGTTTCATATGGCTAATATTGCCACCGGCTACTGGGGATTCTCTTTGATCTCAAATGTTAGGAATCTGCACCATTGCAATGGAGCATCTGAGCATTATGTTGTTACTGGGCAATTTTGAGAGGCCGCTGTGGGCATCATGGTGAAGAATGTGAAGTCCTGCATGGTCACGGTTCTTTAGTATGTGGTTGCTTACCCAAATGGGGATTCTGACATTCTACAGCAGTGTTTCTCAGCTGTTTTGATACCAGGGATTGGCTTGCTGCCTTCCTAAATTATATCAAGGAAATCACAGGGACCAGCACCAGTCCACAAACCAATCGTTGAGAAATATTATTCTACAGCACCAGCAGTTAAAAATAAATCAATCCCTGAGACCCACCTTTTTTTCCCTTCCCAACAATTAACAATTATTCTGTTCGATATTTCAGTATCCAAGGTAGCACCTGCTCTTAAAATAAGAGTCAGAATGGCTGAAGAGTCTTTGAATGAAATATCAGAAGGAAGGTGGACATAGGAGGAAAAGTCATATGGGAAATTTCAATTTGGTTTGACTACCATGAGTCTGAATATTAAAACAAAAAGGAAATCACTTGAGCTTGGTTTTTTTTAATAATTAACTTGTACTAGGGTAGGATAGGGTGAACCCCTTTCCATGCCGTATGCAGAAGACACGTCCCTGTCCTGTCCTCTCAGTGTATGCTCACTTTGCATGGCTCTGTGCCTGAACTGTCCCAATGTGGAGTTGAGGGTGTGGAGGACGTGGATGAGTTGCACCCTTAGCAGTGGTGTCAGGAATGTTACTGGGAGCACTAAAAATTGACAGTGCTGTAAGTCTTTTTTCTTCACTGTGGCCTGATGTGATGTGGTGTGATGTGTGTACCCCACAAGGCTCCAAAAGAGGTAATGAATGTGGGCCATTGAGGCCAACCAGCTGCGACTGAAGGTGGAGCTAGACTTAACAGAGGACAGAAGCCTGGCTGAGAGAGGGCTGTAAACAGTGGAAGCTGAGAGCAGAAAAGGGTTGCTGGGACAGAGTCTGCAGTCACTGTCTGGTATTAGAGAAAGCAGAGCTATCAGGAGGGTCAAGAAGGAAGCCCAGTTGGGGTGGCGGGGGGCAAGCCCTAGGATATTCTCCTGAAGTCTGGCAGGAGACCAGGAGAGAAACAAAGTAGCTACTGAGAAGGGAGCAGGCAGATGAAAGGGCATGGACTGTACTTCTAGGTGGAGAGCCTTGGGAGGTGATCAGTTCAGAGGCAGCAAGGGGAGTTAAAGAGGCGTGAAAGGCCAAGCCTGAGGAAGGCAGAAGTTGCTTTGCATATGTACGGGTACGTCTAGACTACAGGCTTCTGTCGACAGAAGTTTTGTCGACAGATACTGTCGACAAAACTTCTGTCGACAAAGCGCGTCTAGACTACATTGAGTTCTGTCGACAAAGCAAGCTGCTTTGTCAACATGGTAGTGTAGATGCAAAGGACAGTTTACATGCAATAACACCTTCTGTCGACAGAAACTCTGTTGACAGAAGGCGTTATGCCTCGTAAAATGAGGTTTACCAGCGTCGACAAAACTGCTGAGTTCTGTCGACGTTATGTCGACAGAACTCAGCGGTAGTGTGGACGCAGGTATAGTTTTGTCGACAAAACCCTGTAGTCTAGACACACCCTACCTTTTGATTCATTAGGAGATTCCAGGGGAGGGTTCTGAGAATCCCAGTCCTGAGAGATGGGTGAACTTAATCTAGAGGCTGTGGGTAAGAAGGCATGAGAAAGGCAGGTAGGAACAAACCTGGGGAAATAGCAGTAAGCGGCTGGGCTAAGTAGACCTTGGCTGCTGGCTATAGGGTCCCTGACTGGATGTTAATGTAATGGGAGGGCTCAGGTTCTTCTGTCAGCCACTGTTGAAGCAGTATGAGGCCAGAGAAGGGGATGGGGATGAGCGAGAGCCCTGAGAAAAGGAAGCGAGGACCATGGAGCCCAGAGCTTGGACCAAAGACCCGATACAAAACTTGGACATTAATTTGTTAGACTTTGTTAACCTGGAAGAGGTGGATTTAAATTCTCATGAGGAGAGGTGGTCCAGTAAAAAACAGAGCAGTGCTCAGCAGGTGATGCCAGATGAGGAAAGAGCCCTTGTGTCCCATCTGACCACAAGGTGGCACTCCAGCAGTTGATCAACCCCTGTAGAAAAGAACAGAGGGGAAGTCAGAAAGTGGGCTTGGTGAGAGTGGAAGAGGAGGAGGGAGAGGAAGAGCCCAAGAAGTTGTAAACAAAGAGCGTAATGAAAGAACTCCTGGCAAGCAGATTCATTTAGCAAAGATGATTGCAGGTATGGGATATATAAAAATGCCAGTGTTTTTGTTCTGCAGACTAGAACATGTAGAACTTCTGAAAAGCTCTACAAGCTTCACATCGCTCCAAACTTCCCTGATATCTCTAAAAGGAACACACATACAAAAATGCTAACATGTCTGTAGGTTTTACTTGAACTGTTTAGAACAGATTTAGGGGGCCTTGTTCTCCTGTCCTTACTCAGGCACACCTAGGGTTACCAGGTAGCTTCAGAAAAAATACTGGACACACTTGATGGGGGTGGGGGACAGTGGGAAAGGGACCAGCTGGGAGGGGAGCAGGGCTGGCCGGGGGGGGGGGGGGAGGATGAGAAGCAGGCCTGGTGGGAGGGGAGGGCCTATCAGGGCCAGCGGGATTGGCCAGGAGAGATTGGGGGGGTGGGGGCGGCCGACGGGAAGCCAAGCTAGTTGAGGGGGGTGTCAGGGGCAGTGGGGCTGGCTGGGAGAGATTGGGAGGAGGAGAACCGGATGGCAGGAAGCAGGGCTGGCTGGGAGGGGGTCGGGGGAGCAGGGCTTGTTGGGAGGGGTCAGGGGAGCGGGGGTGGCCAGGGGAGGGGAGCGGGGGGGGGGGGGGAGAGAATTGGCCGGCGGGGAGCGGGACTGCACATGCAGATCCCAGGGTGCTGCCTGTCCTGCGCATGGTCCTGGTGAAGCGCGAGCAAGTCCGGCTACAGCTCCACGACATGCTTAAACAGCGCTCAGGAGCACGGACAGGGCTTCTCCTCCTCCCCAAGGCGTCACTCCTACGTCAGACGCAACCAGAGACTCCCAGCGCCGATCGTGCCCCGCCTCCCAGCCACTCCCCCTACCTCCACCAGGCTTCCATTGGGCACCCAACCGGAAAACCAGAAAATACCGGACATTGCACATGTCCAGTAGTTTCTGAATTTTTTTACCAGACAGAAGGCCCAAAAACCGGACAGTCTGGTTGAATACCGGACACCTGGCAAGTCTAGGCACACCTCTTGTCGAAATGGGTGTTTTTCAGCAGTGGTAAATGCAGAGAGGACCTGTTCTAGGCAGGGATTCATCTTTCACAAAGAAAAGACAAACATTATCTAGGTGAAATTCTGCAGAGCACAGTGAAACATAAATAGTCTAACTACTTCTTGTCCATCTGGTATACAACTTCTGTGCACTGCTTCAGAGGATAGTCTTTTTCAGACCAACTCCACAGTCCACCCTGTGCTTGGATCTCAAATTACTTTATTCTGTATGCCACCAGGAAGAGCTCCTAATGGTCCATGAAATGGCCTGACAATAGCTCGTTAAGGCCCCATGTTATTTTCTCTTTGCAATGTTGATTGGTCTGCTATTTAATTCACCAAATAAACTTCATAAAGTTTCATTTGTCTGCTTTTCATTGGTATTATCACCAGGAGCTTACCTCGATGAATTTTAACGAAGTACATATTGTTGAATCAAGATATTATTACACTGGACCAGGAAGGCTAGTCCATGTGAAAGATGATACTGCGTCTAAGTTTTAGCCATCTGTAAATAAGGATGGTGGTAGGCTATGGAATAGGTTTAGCTTAGGGCTTCTCAGTTTGGGTTTAAGAACAAATCAAGGAGATGTTCAGGTAAACTTTGGATGATGAAATCTCCCCAACTGTTCAAAGTTTCAGCCTAAATTATCAGAAATCTCATATTAACAGATCTCATGAGACTTTCACTATTTTGGATGAAAATTTCACGAGAACCTGCAAGATTTCAGCTGCCTCCAACATACAAAACAGTTGCTTCCCAGTTATACTCCCATCCTGGAACCAGTTGCTGTTTGGCAAAATCCAGGGAGCTGAATCTAAATGACCCTGGCTCACTTCCTTAAAATCTGAAGGAGGCCAAAGTCACTTTAGCCTCCTGTAGCTAAAATCTGAGCCAAATTCTCCACTGAAGTAAACAGAGGTGCACGAGTTAACACCCACTGCGAATTTAAGTCTATTTTAAATAGGGATGTTAAAAAATCATGTAATAAGGTAACCATGTAATCAATGAAAATATCAGTGGTTACAAAGTTACTTGTGCTGTGGGCTCTGCAGTATAAAGCTGGGACTGGACAGCCCTTGCCTGCCTGACTCCCAGGAAGAAGGCTTCGCTGCCCTGCTGCGGTGAAGCTGCCGCCCTGGGAGGCTGAGTATAAGCGCCACAATTAACGGATAAGCATTAGTCTAGCTCTAGCAGTTAAACCATTAGTCATTTACATTCTTCTATCCCTAACTTTAAGAAGTCACCACACTCTCATGTACCTCTTTTATTAAATTGAGAGATATACAAGGGTATGTCTACACTGCCACCCTAGTTCGAACTAGGATGGCTAATGTAGGCATTTGCACTTGCAAATGAAGCCCGGGATTTAAATATCCCGGGCTTTATTTGCATGTTCCCGGGCGCTGCCATTTTTAAATGTCACGTAGTTTGAACTACCTGCCCACGGCTACACACGGCACGGGCTAGGTAGTTTGAATTAAAGCTCCTAATTCAAACTACTGTTACTCCTCCTGCAATGAGTAGTAATGGTAGGTCAAATTAGGAGCTTTAATTCGAACTACCTAGTCTGTGCCATGTGTAGTCGCGGGCAGGTAGTTCGAACTACGGGGCATTTAAAAATGGTGGCGCCCGAGAACACGCAAATAAAGCCCAGGATATTTAAATCCCGGGCTTCATTTGCAAGTTCGAATTCCTACATTAGCCACCCTAGTTTGAACAAGGGTGGCAGTGTAGACATACCCCAACAGATTGAGGGTATGTCTACACTACAAGGTTAATTCAAACTAACAGGCGTTAGTTCGAATTAACAGGCGTTAGTTCGAATTAACTTTGATAGGCGCTACACATGCAAACCGCTAGTTCGAACTTAATTCGAACTAGCGGTGCGCTTAATTCGAACTAGGTAAACCTCATTCCACGAGGACTAAGCCTAGTTCGAATTAACTAGTTCAAATTCAGGGCTGTGTAGCCACTTAATTCAAGCTAGTGGGAGGCTAGCCCTCCCCAGCTTTCCCTGGTGGCCACTCTGGGCACCACCAGGGAAACTCTTCTGCCCCCCTCCCAGCCCCGGAGCCCTTAAAGGGGCACGGGCTAGCTACGGTGCCCGTGCCAGGTGCAAGCCTGCCAGCACCCAGCCAGCAGACCCTGCACCTGGCACGGCTTGAGCCAGCCACCCGCTGCCACCCAGCCCTCCGCCTCTTCCCGGGACCAGGCTGGCGGCTCCCAGGAGCCTGCCCAGGTCCGCAAGAGGCGGGCGCCCGCCTGGTCTAGTGCAGACATCGTGGACCTCATCCACAACCTCTGCACTAGGCACAGGAAAGTGGCCGTCTAGGGCAGGATAGCTGACAGCCTGGCCACCCAGGAGCAGGTTGGCATGAAAATCAAGGTGGTCCACTGAGACCCCCGACCCTGAGCCCTGAGCTTAGAATGGCCGTACTGGGTCAGACCAAAGGTCCATCTAGCCCAGTAGCCTGTCTGTCAACAGTGGCCAACACTAGGTACCCTGGAGGGGATGGACCGAAGACAATGACCAAGCCATTTATCTCGTGCCATCCATCTCCAGCCTTCCACAAACAGAGGCCAGGGGCACCATTTCTACCCCCTGGCTAATACCACTCCATGGACCCAACCTCCATGACTTTATCTCACTTCCCTTTAAACTCTGTTCTAGTTGTAGCCTTCACAGCCTCCTGCAGCAAGGAGTTCCACAGGTTGACTATTTGCTTTGTGAAGAACTTTCTGTTGTTAGTTTGAAGCCTGCTACCCATTCATTTCATTTGGTGTCCTTTAGTCCTTATATTATGGGAACTAATGAAGAACTTTTCTTTATGCACCCTCTCCACACCATTCATGCTTTTATAGACCTCTATCCTATCCCCCCTCAGTCTCCTCTTTTTTAAGCTGAGAAGTCGAAGTCTCTTTAGCCTCTCTTCATATGGGACCTGTTCCAAACCCCTGATATTGTAGTTGCCCTCCCCTCTCCCACCCTCTCTCTTCCCCTCTCCCACCTCCTTTTCCCAGTCTTCCCGAGTTTTGTTCAATAAAGAGAGTTTCTATTTTTGAACACACATGTCCTTTATTTTATACATCAGGAAGGGGGGCTAGGAAGGGGTAAGTGGAAGGAGGTGAGGGAGGAATGGGGTTTGAGCCCCCGATGGGGAGGACTGGGCTGGCTCTGCGGGCTCCTCGGGGTGGAAGCTCTCCTGAAGCCCCTTGATTGACCTCCCCTCCAAATGGCAGCCTACGGCAAGTGCAGCCGGGCTGATGGCCAAGTGCTGTGATGTGCCGAGTGTGGGCACTCAGGGCACTCCAAGCCAGGACTGCTTTGCAAGCGGGGAACCCCTGAGAACTGTTTGTCCGGGGTGGGGGTCGGGTCCCTTTAAGCACAGCCCTCGGCTAGCCTGAGACAGCAGCTCCACACTCTAAGTCCTAATCTGATGCCCTGCCGGCACTGCTTCCGGCCATCCTTAACCCCGGTTCAGGGTCCACTCTGTGTGGACATGCTAGTTCGAATTAGCAAAACACTAATTTGAACTAGTTTTTAAGTCTAGATGCGCTAATTCGAATTAGCTTAGTTCGAATTAACTAACTAAGTTAGTTCGAATTAGTGCTGTAGTGTAGACATACTCTTGTTTCCAAGATTTAATGTCTCCAAGAAAATGGCATTGAGTCCCCTCCCCCCAAATCCCCATCTGTCCTGTATCTAGTGTTTGGAAAGTATGAGTTGTGATGTTGTCCTGAGTTTTAGGACTAAGCAAAGAGTTGCTTGTAATTACTGGAAGGTAACCCTGACAAATCAAGTTGTGAACTATAATCTCTGTGCACTTTTCCTGTTTGGGCCATATTTTGATCCCTGTTCTGGCATGTGAGAGTGTGGTGCTTCTTCAGTGGGGCTTCACACAGGGGCAGCACCCAAGCTACATTTTTCTACCTGCAGTATCAGGGCCCTGTGTATTATTTAAAAATAAATAAACAGACCTTACCCATTTACATTCATCCAGTGTTTGTATATACAGATACAGTCCCTGACCTACTCTGGCTTCTGCTGGCAAAGGGACATATACTCAGTGGCAGAAAATTCTGCAGGAGGAGAGCTTGTAATGGAGTTAAGCATCCAAATCCATTCCTCTAATGAGGGAGTGAGGGACAGGCATGTCATGGATGTACTTAGTCAGCACATTCTCACTACAGTCTCTCCCTGCAGATCTCTGCCAGTGGAAGTTAAAGCTACTGCCCCAAAATGTAACCCCCAAAGAAAAGCAGTAGCAGAAACATCACATCAGTGGCGGCCCATCAATACAGGTGAACTAGGCAGTTGCCTAGGGCGCCAAGATAAATGGCCGTTGAGGGCTTTGGAGGTGGGGGCACCGATCGCGCGTTTCGCTTAGGGCTCCAGTTGCCGGCAGCTCGTCTAGGGCTGATTCTGCATCACATCGCTTATTTTAGGGCACAACAGCTCTTTGTGCCAGCAGTGTTCAATCTGTTCCAATGTCTGAAACCCATTTTCTGAACACCGTTAAAACGTCTACAGTAGTCAGAGTAGTAGTCAGAGACAGCAACCTACATAACTCTGTGTGTTTGGAACAGAGAAGCTGGGTTAATCACCTATTCTGTTACAATCAGACAAGGACACTGGTCAAGAGGACCAGATGCAGCAGCAAGCAGAGCTGTCAGAGTGAGGGGATTGTGGAGTGCAACCTGAACTGTGGGACCACTGAGCCCTTTGTCCTACCAATCCGGTGTGTCCCTCTTATGCTGTGATGATGTTGCCAAGCTTCACATCTCTGGCAACTGCTGCAGTTATGCAGACATCCAAAGGCAGGGACATAACAAACTGAGTTGCATGAATGATTCTCAGCCACTCATGAACCATCAATAAGGAGGCTCCAGCCAGTTTTCACCAGCTCCCCAGCTTGAACCCCAGAACTCAACCATCTTGCACTAGTCTGAAGCCTGGCCAGAGAAAATTCATTACATGGTCTGCCTGCCCTCAATGCGGAGAGCACATGCACTATCCTTTGTAAACCTGGGCTGAGATTTCCCAACCAATTCAATCACAACACAGCGTGGCAGGTAAAATATGGAACAGGTTCAGGCCTGTACGCAGGCGGGTGTGAAAGCACCTCCCCTCCATGATCCCCTAAGTAAGGCTATGTCTACACTGCAGGCTTCTTTCGGAAGAAGCTTTTCTGGATGAGATCTTTCAAATTTCTTTCAAAAGAGAGCGTCCACACTACAAAAGTGCATCGAAAAAGCGATCTGCTTTTTCGAAAGACAGTGTCCTCATTGATTGGATGCTATCTCGCATTTAAGTTGTGATTACTATGAACGGAGTGGCCACCAGGGCACATGTGCTTTTTCCTGGAGCCTCTCGTTTAAAAAAAAAACCCTCTTCCCCATCCACACACCCCTTTTTCCGAAAGAGCTCTTTCAGAAAAAGGCTTCTTCCTCATAGAAAGGGGTTTACCATTGTCGGAAAACCCCCTGTGTTCTTTCGACTTTCTATCAAAAGAACGCAATTGCAGTGTGAACATAAGTGTAGTTTTTCTGGAAAAACTCTGCAGTGTAGACATACCCTGAGCATGCTCCAGCTGGCCAGAGAAAGGCAGGAGTGGCACGCTGTTCAAGTCTCCCACCCCCATGCTCTGGCCGGCCAGGGGAAGGCTGGGGCTGATTTCCCTGCTTAGTTGGGCAACTATTGGGGGTGCATTCACACCCTTGCGGTTCACATTTACAAAAAAGCACCCCCCCCCACACACACAGAAATTCCTGTGTACGGACCTGAGGTTGATAAATTACAAAAAGCGTGCAAGTAAGTGATCATAAGTAGTGAGCATAGAGATCAAAGCTGGTCACCTAAGAAATAAAATAAATTTGCTGGCTGAGTTCCATAATTGAAACAGGATTTGAATCAAGCAGTGGCTCATCCTGACAGATGGTATAGGTCCTCAGTACTTAGGCTGGGACGCTTTCCTAGCCTGGGACCACCCTCCCCCATCCAAAGTCTTTGTCCTCCAGATGTTTCTTCAGGTGTTGAGTTATGCATGAAGTGAGGCCAAGTCATAATGTCATTCCCTCTCATTGAGATGTGGGGGGTCTGACCCCACTGGTCAAGCAGACTCCGTTGCCTATGTGTTCTCTCTGCAAAGTCTTCCAGGATGGCTGTTGGGCAAGTGGAGTCCCTTTAATGGGCCATAATGGCTGCACATGTTGTAGCTATTTCAGTAACATACACCCAGCAAAATGTCCTAAATTCCCATGCAATGATAGCATGTGCAATCCAACAGAATATTAGTGTTCAACAGATCAAGACTTTTAATAAGATACCTCCTTAGGCATGCTGTATATGAAACATCACAGTGATATGACAGAGGTGAATATGGGGGATCCCAGGTGCTGCTTCGAGGTACAGAGTGCAACGCTCAGAAAAATTCAACAGAACTATTTTCTACTGGAAAATGCATTTCCATCAAAATGGAAATGCTTTGTGACGTGTTAATTTAACCACTGCTTTGCTTCAGAGGAAGTTTTGTCATCGGCAAAACAGCCCGTTTTGACAATTTCAGAACAAAACCTGCGATTTTCTTTTCTTTTTGAAATATAACCATTTGTTTCAAATGTTTAAAATATTTTATGTTTTATTAGGTATTAGATAATGTCAAAACCACACAAAATGTCTTTACATTTTCTTTTGAGACATCAGAGTATTACTTCAGAATTGACTTTTGTGGAGAACTTTAAATTGTTTGGCTTCTGTTCCAAATTAAAACAAAAACATACCTTGATCCTTTGTGAAACAGAATTCCATTCTCCTCACAGTCCTAGTAGCAACACTGATTATAGACAGTAACTTTAAGCTGAAATGTATGAAAGGTGCCGGACCAGATTGTCCGCTGTTAATCAGGATCACTCTACTCCAGTCTATTTAGTAATTGAAGTGTTACTCCCTTTCTTTTTACTTCTACTGCACTAACATATGTATAAAATATCAAAGAAACAATACTCTAACAAGCTGGTGTATCCAACCACTTATTCAAAAGGATGTTATTTTCTGAGTGATATTTTGTGTTATTTTCAGAGTAATTTGGAACAGGCAAGCCTGAGCCCACTGAGAATTGATTTTTGTGGCTTCAAATATTTAGAATTATAAGAGGAAATAACCCATTACGTGATAAACAAGGAAACATGGATACAATTACTTTCATGGTGTAATTTTATTCATTCTAGTTGCGCAAATGAGGAGCGAATACTGCCCTGAGCCCTTCAGTTCTGAATGCAAACTGTACAATCTATTATTAAACAAAGTCAAAAGCAATGTGAAAGATCTTGAATCTATTCAAGGCATGCACCTCATTACAGACTTAGCAAATTAAAACACAAATAGGATTAGAAAAGAATAATGTAACAATCTCCCACTATGGTCCCTAGAGCATTAAGTCATAAATTGGGTTTGCATTAAATTGTGCCTGCAGTATTGAATTCAGGAAAAGAGCTATACTCTGAAGATAAACCTTGCTGGGGAGCCAACGCTGGCATAGTGATGTGTTTTTGTGACCATACAGTACATTAGTTATCAACTAGGAGGACCCCCACAAAAAATTAGTATTGCAGATTGTAATTGGAATATATAGGTTATGTATAGCAATCATTGGCTGCAGATTTGTTAATCCAGTCTCTCCCTTGGCTGTTTTGCTGACTTTACTTCTCAGTTAAGATGTAAAGTGTAAATACTTTTCACTAGATCAACCCATGTGATGAACTTTACAAGCTATCTGGTTTGCATGAGTTCCTGCTACATTATCAGCTCTTCTTACCTAGAGGAAAAACATCATAGGCCAACCAAAGGTCTGAAGAGAATGAGTTTCCGCACTATTAGATGTATTCTGTTGTTATGGGAACTAAGTGATGTAAAAAAGATTTAGCTAATAAAGATCAGTCTTGGGCAATAGCTATACAAAATGTAACAAGGCCTTTAAAAAGTACTAATTTCTTTTTAAGAAGATACAGATTTTTGAGAAACACCATCAAGAAATAAATTGGGTCAGATTCATCCATGGTGCAGCTGAAATAAAGGCTATGGAGTTATGATAAGGATGAATTTGATTCACTTTTATTAAACAAGGATACCAGAAATATCTGTTTTTTACCAAAGAGTGCAAATAGCGACTCCTACATTTAAATTGCCTAATATTTTCCAGTATAAAGGATTCTTGTGTCCTTTTCTTCAAGAAGCTCTCACAACTCCATATTTTGTCTCATCCTTTTGATGTTTGACAAGAAAAATGCCCTCATGGTAGGGAAGTGCCTTTTCTTTGACCCGTGAATTTCCATGAGCTTTTGCTGCTACAAAATGTTAACAATCACCACTTCCCTTCTCTCATTTGCATTGGTCAGGAACATGTTGGCACCATGCTACAGTGAGAACCACATGTCTGAACATTCAAAATCTAATCCTGTGCCACCGTCAAAGCAGCAGACACTGATATGAGAATGTGTGGGAGCAGCCAGAGCATCTGGAGAGAAGCTGGTCTGAGCATGATGAACAAGGTATGTTAGTCTCCATGGGATATATAAATTGTCTAGGCAGCAGGCAGACCAGTACTGAAGACAATTTTGCACTTACTCTATTAAGTTTAGCCAACATAGCTATATCGGGTAGGATGTGTGTGTGGGAGCGGGGGGGGGGAGGGGAGGGAGAGGGAATGGAATCACAGCACTAACTGACATAGCTATGTTGGCAAAAGTCCTGATATAGATGCAGCTATTCAAACAGAAGAATGCTTCTTCTGGCTTACTTAGTTAATATGTACAAGGAGATGTAGCTATGCCAGTAAAATAACTCCTTCTGATGGCTAATGCTGCATGTCCACTAGGGGGATTCTGCTAGCATAGCTAATACTGGCATAACTATCCAGCCACAGGAGTTATCATGTAGGCAAGTTCTCCATGTCTGTAGGTGGGAGGTCACAATGCCGGGGCAGTTCTTCTCGGCAATGTCTAGACTGCAAGCCTCTTTCGAAAAAGCCTCTTTCAAAAAAGAGCGTCTAGACTGCAAGCGGAACTTTCGAAAAAGCCGCTTTTTCGAAAGAGAGCACCCAGGCAGTCTGGATGCTCTCTTTTGAAAAACCCCTGTTTGCATTCAAGAACGCCTTTTTTCGAAAGAGCACTTTCGAAAAAAGGCATTTTTCCTCATGAAATTAGGTTTACCGCCGTCGAAAGAAAAGCCGCGTTCTTTCGATTTAATTTCGAAAGAACGCGGCTGCAGTCTAGACACAGGTGAAGTTTTTTTCGAAAAAAACCCTGAGTCTGGACACAGCCCTCTAGGCAAGAGACAGGTGTCTCGAGCAGCTAGGCACAAATTCTGGGCCCATGTCAGAACATACCTATAGTAACCTCACGAAGCTCTAGAGGTGGGAAGCAGTGCTTATAGCAACCAAAACAAACAACCCAGGACTTGGATCAGTAAGTGGTTTTGCTGTGGTCTCTTTCCTTCTCCCCTGGATTGCCAGTAGGGAAATCTTTGGCCGGATGGGGCTGTCTTTCTTCTCCCACCCCTTGGCAGACAGCTCCCTTTTGGAGCAGCCTTTTAACATTTTTCTTGATTTTCTTAAACAGCGAACATTAGACACATTAAGAACAGCAACAACAAAATCATTAAGCACTGTAACATTCTCCTAGGAGCCAGTCTTATCCTTTAATCAGGTTATGGAAAATTCATTCCTCTTCTAGCCATTTATCTTCTTTGTTTATGCACACACCAAGTGACCCACTTCTGAGCAACAGAAACAACAAACAATGAAAGATTCACTATATATGGATTTATGTTCTCTTTGTTTTGTTTTATTGGGAGCCAAATAATCAAGTTCATCCATTCTAATTAAACCTAGCATGTGCTAATTATCTATCAATTCTATCATAAAGCCTGATTCTCTCCCGCTGAAGTCAGTACGAGTTTTGCCAATGACCTCAGTGGGAAAAGGATTGAGTTCAGCTTCTTCTATAATGATTGATTATTTATATTAAAAGGGAGAAGCATGGGCTGAAAGCAGAAGTACGTCGGGCCTGCGAATAGAAGACATACGCTCCAACCAGAGTCTGCAGCTAGGAGGAGTGGCTGCAGAACAGCAGTGTACTCTTGGGGGAATGGGGTAAAATGGGGACCAGCTAGTACCACTCCTATCCCCAGAACTATGCAGTGGAGACTCCCAACATCTGGCGAAACTAGGATTCGGGCGGTGTCTCTTCCTTCCTTCTTTCCTATGACACGTGGTAGGATGGAGGAGAGGGGAGGGGAAAAGAAAGTGCAAAAAGAAACTCAAAAAGAGGCTCAGGAAGCCAAAGGCCATTCAGAGAACTTTCCACAGTTGTGCCCTGACATTCTCTTCCTTGTGCTGTTTGGCTTTTTGCTCCAACCCTCTTGCTCACGTCCCTTCATCTCAGCTTCACTTCTCACCTGCCCATCTTACCCTTTTCTCCCCATCCCCATCCCCATCCCACTCACCTCTCTTGCCTTCAGCGTCACTTGCATGTAATTTTAGTAACACTGATAGGAAAAAAACTAAGCGGGGGATGGAAACAAGCAGGATCTGGCAAACCTGTGTGTGGGCAAAATACCTTGCAGGCCATACATAGAACCCTGTGGGCCACAGGTTGCCCAGCGCTGATTTAAACATTGCAGCATCATGCTAACTAACACATGATGAAGCTAACTAGTAACTGAGCATAAACACAACTGAAATAGATAAGTATCTGAGAGAAATGCAAAAAGTAAACCGCATAAATGGAGGGAAAGTAATTTTAAATTGTCAATACTGATAATAAAAATTGCTAGTAAATAATACAAGTAAGTATTAAAAAAACCTTGAGTTTACCTTTGTTTAAATGGAATATATTGTAGTCTTTTGCAGTTTCCTTGTTGCTCAACATTTTCACAAATAATGAATTATAGTTAGATTTTGACATTTTTGGACTAAAGATGAACTTCTGTTGTAGCCAGTGAAGGTCACCTCAACTGTTTAAATTTTTCATTCTATTACAAAAACTGAAATGTTTGGGGTTTTTATTGTTCCTATTAAATTTTTTTGTTCAGTCCAAAGAAAATGAAAGTTTAAGTTGACTCACTGTTAAGTGTGACTAGAAACCCACCAGTGGCTGATATACAGTATTTAGAGTTGTTGAAAGAGAACAGTAAGAGAATATCAGTAGGATAAAAGAAATAGAGCAAACCCCGGAACAAATAAAACAAATAAAAGGAAGTTCTTCTTCACACAGCACACAGTCAACCTGTGGAACTACTTGCCTGAGGAAGTTGTGAAGGCTAAGACTATAATAGGGTTTAAAAGAGAACTAGATAAATTCATGGAGGTTAAGTCTATTAATGGCTGTTAGCCAGTATGGGTAAGGAATGGTGTCCATAGCCTCTGTTTGTCAGAGGGTGGAGATGGATGGCAGGAGAAAGATCGCTTGATCGCTACCTGTTCTGTTCACTCCCTCTGGGGCATCTGGCATTGGCCACTATTGGCAGACGGGACAGTGGGCTGGATGGACCTTTGGTCTGACCCAGTATGGCGATTCTTATGTTCTTATGTTCTGGAAGATGAAGAAGAATAAATGATGAATATTGGCAAGGGATAAAAAAGGTTTTTTGTTACCATGTATAATATAACCTTGCATTGGCAGTAACTTGGCTCCCAATAAGAAGCTTGTGCTTTTCTTTCATGCTTTATTTAATATCTCCAGAACCAAGTGCATTTCTGAAACTTAGCATATAGGATGCCAAAGTATTTATCCATGGGGACTGGCACTGATGACAGTGGCTTAATCAGTCTCTCTCCTCTAGCAGAAATTTTTCAGTGCAAGGTCTGAAGATACTTCAAGTGGATGCATTTTCTATTTTTATTTCCTGAATTATTACTGGATGTGAATGTCAATAATAGATAAACATATCGCAGACAGACTCAGCAAGTTCTCACTCAGCTGCCCCTGGAGAGCCACCCCTCAAATGATATCTCAGTGAGGGTGACAGATCTCCCTGGAGGGGGAAGGGAGACAAATATCCCTCCACTTGACCAACCCCTGACCTGAATTATCTGATGAATTTACCGTCTTCAGTGCAGCTAGGGGAACATAATTAATTTGTTGCTGAGGACCAGTTACTGTATTTACAGCGAACATTAGAGTAAATCTTTTCACAAATGAAATAATATTGTTTCCTAACAGGGAAATGAGTGCATATTGCATATCAGCGTCCAGCAATTGCGGCTGAGCAGAGCTGGGAGTTGGGGGAGATAATTAGTATTTAATTTAAATCACTAAGAATAATTTGTTACTTGACATGTATTTCAGGATTGGAGGGACTTTTAAAAACTGTCCATGGGAAACTTATTAAATGGCTGCATGAAAAATAAAGGTACCAGAAGATGACACAAGAAGGGGTCTGCACTGCAATTGAATCCAGATTCCTATGCAAGTAGCATCCACTGTTCTATTTAAATAGCAATGCAAGGGTCTGTGCCTGGACTCATCCTGATTTATAGAACCTCAAGATCTGGCCCGGTGTTTTCACAGCATTTTCCAAACATTAATTCATTAATTCTCGCAACACTGACATGAGGCAGGAAAGTAGCTATTGTTATCCCCGCTTTACAGATTGGGAAACTGATGCAGAGAACTTAGGTGGTTTCTCAGGTGGAGGCTGGAGCCATGTGAGGATTGTGCCTATGCTGCAGCTGATGGGGTATTGCAGCTTGTGGCTAAGCTAGATAGCATGGCTAGAAATAACAATGATACAGTGGCACAGACTCTGTGCAGGCTAGGAGTGTGAGTTTGTACTCAGGTTCCTGGGCCACTGCATTATTTGGCTGCTCTAGCTGGATTAAAGCTAGTAGTGCCACTGGCTGAACTGCATTAAAGACATACCTTTAATGTTAGCAGGCAAAAAGTGCCTGAGTTCCAAAATGCCTGCAGAGTCATTCTACAGCAGCAGGTAAAGATAAGAATGTGTCAGCATCAAAATCAGGCAGGCAAGCCTGGCTCTGAGGGGTCTCCTCTTGATTTGTCCAAGGCGATAGAAGAGGTCAGTAACATCCAAGGTGGGATTAGAACTGAGCAATGCCTGTCAGGCTCTACTGCCAAGCATTATGCTCAGCTCACACTGCCTGATTGATAAGGGTGGTGTATTTAGCTACCCGAAGATGTTTTCTGTGAACTACACTTGGAAGTGTATAGTGGGTCTGTTAGCCAGTTTCCCGTATGACTTTGTGCTTATGGAGCAAATCCCACACACTATGCTCACACATGGAGACTTTGTATTTGTTCTCATTTATGCCATTTCCCTTAACCTAAAAGAAACTAGGCTGAAGTTATATGTTTACTAAGTGTCTATGGAAGAACAACTTTTCTCTCTGCCTCCAAGAATAAGAAATTATTCTATTTTACTTTGTACATTTTTGATAGGAAAATCCATTATAGAAGAACTATGAAAGAGAAATTTTAAGGAACAGACACCCCAAGCCTGCCACATTTGGGTACTTGTGATAATAGTGTAGTTGTGTATGACACATTCAAAAGGAGCCTTGATCTATCATCACCGATGTAGTCAGTACGACAGTGCGTAGAAAGGGAATAAACTATGTGGGATTTATGAGAAAAATATCTGTGGTTTTCAGCATGTGTTAGTATCTCACAGTTATTTAGCTCCTTTCATCAGGATGGCTATGTCTCAGGCCTGTGGGGTCAACATGCCACCTTCATGTGGAATTATGAATAGGTCACTAGTTCACTTTAGACATAAAACATCAATATAGGGAAAGGAACAGTAATATCAATGGAAGAAAGTGTTTTGATTTCGTTTTTCTTCTGGTACCATTTTGGCTTTGAGAACATCAGTGGCAACTTTCCAAGAGCCAGGGTAACCCCCTTGTTTTATTGTTCTCCCTCTGTGCCGAATACACAGAGGATATTAGTTAGTATGGCCTTGGTTACAGAGGTGAGGCCCTATAGCTCAAGCTGTAAGGTTACAACTACATTGCAGCCTACGTATGTGCCTTTTGAGCATGCCTGTTATTTCGAAGTATAATGGACTCGCTATTCCGATGTCCCTGCAAACCTCATTCTACGAGGAGTAAGGGACATTTTGGAATAACGATTTATTTGAAATAAGTACTGTGAAGATAGTGCCAAATTTTGAAATAAGCTATTTTGAAATAACATTGAAATAAGCTACACAATTTGTGTAGCTCATATTGCTTAACTTATTTCAATCTACAGTGCAGTGTCGATGCACCCAAAGAGTTTATATTTTTAGCTTTGAAAGGCCCCAATGTGTTGACCCAGATGGTGGCTGTCACACAAGCAGAAGTAGTCCAGCTTCTTGGGATTTCTCACCAGACTGCAGAAGCTTATTATAGGATGTGGTGTGGAGACCTCATATTTATGGAAGAGAATAAGGAGGAGTAAGAATTTCCTTGCATCACAGTGAAGGCTTCCAGTACCTTGAGTCCAAGGGCATAGCTGCATCCATTTCTTTATTCCTGGAGCAACCTGGGTTAAGAGTGCAGCCTTGGTTTTATCCATCCTGTTGCTGGTGTGTGCAGTCAGATTGGCAAAGAAGTGTCATAATTTGATTATGATATAGGTCAATAAAAATTATCCCTCTCCCACTCCTCCCAGGAGCAAGATGGAAGAAGGGGAGGATTTATGACTCATGTTACATCTCTACTTACTACATGCTCCCATAGCACAGGTACAAATAGCAGTGTAGACACAGAGGCACGGCTTTGTTGAGTAGAATAAAGACATGCCAGAGTCATATGGTATCTACACTATATGACTTGCTATGAGCCCCATAGGTGTCTCCTCTGATGTCATTGCTATTTTAGCAGAGTAGTGTCCTGCTGCCTTCCTGCTATCAGAAACTTTTCCCAGCTGGGGGAAAGGCTCTAATGAGAGATGGTGGAAAGGAATGGCTCCAGCAAGTCCACACTGCCCCCTCCCCCACTTAGAGCCTTTCCTAACCCCAGTTAAAGGCTTCAGCAATGGAGAGCTGCTGGAGGTGTTCCCCACAGCTTAGCCCCTGCTAGAACCTTTCACTGACATGTGTTAGCAGCACAGTGTAGTGTGGAGGCAGGCAGCCTGCTTTTTCATACACACCCCACCAGTGTAGACAAGACATTAGAGTGGGGTCTCTGAGGCGAAAGATTGTGATGGGTCAGATCATAGAAATCCCCTTGGGATTGTGCCCTGGTACGCTGACTAAGCAGCTGAGCACATCTTCCTGCTCTCTGGGGGTCCCCACCATCCTGTCCTGCTGGGCCAGAGGCTCTGGTCTCTCGCAGGCAAGGCACAGAGTTGGGGTTACTGCCCCCAGCAGAGCAACACAGACGCTGCACTAGCTCAGCTCTGGGAGGGCTCAGCTATAGGGCTGTTGGCAGCACCCAGGAACCCAGCTCCCAAAAGGGACCAAAACCCCAAATAAATCCTTTTTAACCTTTATAAAAGTTTTATGGAGAAAGTTCATAAGGTCATGCCCCTTTATCCATGAAAGAGAGATATGCACAATGGTTGCTCCCCCACTTCCCCAGTAACAATTATTTACATTGTTCTTGATAATAAATAAAAGTGTTTTATTAAGTATAAAAAGTAGGATTTAAGTGATTGCAAGTGATAACAGACAGCTCAAAATAAGTTACCAAGTCAAAATAAAGAAAACACTGTAGCTAATCCTAATACACTAAGGGGTGTGTCTAGACTACAACTCTCTGTCGACAGAGAGATGTAGATTAGGCACATCGAAATTGCTAATGAAGCAGGGATTTAAATATCCCATGCTTCATTAGCATAAACATGGCTACCGCTTTTTTCAAAACGGAGATTTTTCGAAAAAAAAAAACCTGGCAGTCTAGATGTGGATCTGTCAAAAATAAACCCTTTTTTGACAGATTCTGTAAACCTCATTTTTTGAGGAATACAGTATCTGTCAAAAAATGGTTTATTTTCAACAGATCCGCATCTAGACTGCTGGTTTTTTTCCAAAAAAACTCAATTTCAAAAAAAGCGGCGGCCATGTTTATGCAAATGAAGCATGGGATATTTAAATCCCTGCTTCATTAGCAACTTTGATGTGCTTGATTTTGCATCCTTCTGTCGACAGAGGGATGCAGTCTAGACATAGCGTAAGAAACTTGTTGCATGCAAATACCTACCCAAACAGTTATTTTAATCATTTCCTTCACAAGCTAATCAGCCTCCTAGCTTGGGCCTGATCCTTTGCCTTATTCAGTCTTAGGGTATGTCTACACTACCACCCTAGTTCGAACTAGGGTGGTAGTTTAGACATACCCATAGATGTTTCCAGCAGGCCTCTTCAGTGGTAAGTGCAGGGTCTCCTGACGTCTTCTTGGTTCCCCCCTTTATATCCATAAATTTTGCCCAAAAGTGTGAATTATTTGTAGTCAGTTCAAATTTCTTCTCACTTTGAGTACCAGATCCAAAATGGGTTCCAACACTAGGTGGCCTGGCCACATATCTTTGTAGGACCAATCACCGGTTGGGCTTACAGGAAAAACAAAACCATTCACAGGTTGTTGATTTGAATGTCAACAAGTTCCTAAAATATCACTAATAGCTTTTACTAGAATACATTGACTAATAAATCAGGTTTCTACTTAATATTTTTAACTTCACATACAAGAAAGAAACATGCACAGAAATAGGATACACAGAGTCAGTGGATTACAACTCTTAAAATGACATGTTACATGACCTGCATTGCATAAAGAATCTTTGAGTTATGCATATTCATATTCATAAGCCCGTTCTCATAAAGCATGGGGCGGCCTCGATAAAGGCCTCCTGGGGTTACTCGTGGAATTGAGGAACACATGTATTGTTCAGGGCTTTGCCTAAAAGCACAGTCCAGCCCATGATAAATAGGGGGCTGAGAATGATTTAGAAAATAACTTGAAAGGACATCCTAGTCAAAGCAGGTGTGTGTGTGGGGGGGGGGGGAGATAGAAAATGTACAAGAGGGTAAGAGAGGCATATAGTGCGGTAATATGTCACCTTGATTAGTATCAGAGTTAAATGGTAAAACTGAGGGGGAAAATGGTGAGGAAATTAGAAATACAAAGAATGTTGAAAATACACCATCTTAGAGCAAAAACTTCCACATCTGGATACTTCACAAGTGTTTCTTCAAACTTCTCTCTCTTTCTTTTTACAATTCACTCTCCCCCCCACTTTGTCCATAATGAAGATGGGATGGTCTACAGCTTTATGACAGTTCCATTTATTTCTACCATTTTCATATAAACCAATGCCACAAGCAGCAGGTGTTCGATAAATGTCAGTATTAATTAAAAATTTTCAGCATGGGAGTGTTTGTTCCTCTCCCTGCACCAGACTGACAGAGGAGCTGAAGCCTGACTGGCAGCCGCAGCTGCAGAGCTGTTGACTGGAAATGTTGTCACTGAACATGAGGCACAGCCGCAGCAGTAGCCTCTTTGACAAAGTATTTTGGAAAGAGTGGAAGCATTTTGTCACTTGCAGCGGGCTGCCACTCAGCCTGATGCAGGGGGAGGGGTTTGAGTAGTAGTCCTGAAAGGAATCCTTTGCTCCCTTGGCTAGGAAATCTGCAGAAGCAGCTGTTTAGCCCACACAGAGGAGAAAGCGCTTCCACCATTGTTATCTAATGTGCCTTCCCTGAGGGACTGGAAGAGTAACATTGGCAGCTCTGGGGAGAGCCCTTGACTTGGGAGGGAAGATCACCCAAACATGTTGCCTGTGAGGCTGCAAAAAGGGAAAGGCTCAGAGGATCCCACTCAAATTCCCCATTCCAAGTTGTATTTATGTTCTTTTTCCTTTTGGATTGATCCTCTGCTCACCACAGGCCCTGTACCCCACACCTAGCTGGTCGTGGATAGCTCTGACAACCACTGGGGTTACACTTCAGTTGTCTCAGCCATGTTCAGTGCCCTTCCAGTTGTGGCAGGCTCCAGAGTCCTGTGGACATGATGTAAAGCACATCTGATCACTACACGTTTTAATGGAAAATGCTGAGAATTCTTCTGATTCCAATATATTAAGAATATAGGATGGACATTTCAAAAGTGTGAAAGTGACTCAAAAACACATGTCCTGGGGGTTGTGCTCCTTTAGATGCTTTTTAAGTATCCCACCTCTAATGAGGTCTTTGGTGTAACACATGTACAAAAAAAATGTTTATTAAACATTTGTAATGGCTTTTTACCAGCAACTTGTTTAAAAATGGTTGAACTGATTCTCCAGCCTCTGTAAGCTTCAGAGGGAAATAGAAAGGGAAAATAGACAAGAAGACTCCCTTTCCAAAGCAAAGGGTAGGCTCTGAACACCTAGAACTCCCAATGAAATTGAAGAGTCGATGTATGATGTGTAATGAGCTTCTGCTTAGGTTTTCTTTCAGGTTTCTGGTCCCCCCAAAGCAGCAAATGCTGCCAACTCTAGGCCCTTTAGGATTACTTACATGTGTTTGTTTCTGTCTGTTGAGTCTGTATGTCTGTATATCTTTCAAGTATCTTTCCAGATGAGGGCCTAAGGTCAGGTCTACACTAAATGGGAAAATCAGCTTAAGATACGCAACTCCAGCTATGTTCATTATGTAGCTGGAGTTGACGTAGCTTAAATCGCGTTTTTGTGCTGTCTTCACAGTGGGAAGTGGCTTCCATCAAATGCTCCCATCAACTTCCTTTGCTCCTCATGAGGAACAGAACTACAAGCACTGATAGGGGCACCATCTCAGTTTGAATTAGCGGAAATCGAACCCCGGAAGATCGACAGTGGTAGCATAGATCGTCCATGGAGCATAGACATGGCCTTACAATGCACACAGAACACTAGGGTCTGGCTTCTAGTCAAATACTTTGCACAGCCCTATTCCTCACTCCTATTTCACTAAAGCATCCAGCTTCCATTCATTAATTACATTGGCAGTACTATTTGTTGTCTAGTTAAAAGTTTGAGCTGACAAAATAGATTTCAAAAGACAGTGGAAGTTATTGCTGCCAAAAATACATTAGTTGCACCAATTTCATTGTGCATCAGTTAAAAAAAGTTTAAATAGAAATGTCTTTTTGCCAGACTAAAAAAACAAAAACCAAAAACAAACAAACAAACAAACAAACTCCCACAGCTTCCCTCTCCATTCATTTTCATGATCTAATCTTACAATTGGTTAGAATCTCTGTCTATTGGTTGAAGGAAAACTTGGTTTCAGTAAATTTGTTTTTAATAAAAATGTGTTATCTATGATAAATATAGATTGCTTAAGTCAAATGAAGCTGATTGTGAGAACATATTGAGCAAAAGTATTGGTGGGATTTAATTTCATTGCTTTTTTAAAAAAGCTATTGAATGCTGGCTTGAATTAAATTCTATTTGTTTTAATAAAAGTGTAGTGGCCTGAGTGTACATATATTTGTTTTAGTGCCAGTGCATTGGATCCAATAAAACTATATTGGCTTCACTGCTTATGTCTCCTTTTCAGAGAAAATGGATTGAATGGGAAAATGAAACAGGCATGAATCAGCCAGCCTGCAGGTCTCTGTTCAACTCTGGCATCCAAATAAACTAGAAAAAAATACTTTATTACAAAACATTGCTTTTAAATTTAAATAAGCTTTAATGTCAAGGATGCACATGAGGAGCTTAATTGCTCCCATAAAAGACTGCGATTTCCTGAACCAGGCTTTGCTGTGGACAAACTGTGCAACTGCTTCAGGCTACATCTGCAGAGATTCCACAGTCATTCAGATAACAGGCTGGCTTCTGCTCTCAGTCACTCTGGTGTAAATCAGGCTCATTCTCAATTTGAGGCAGAGACAGTGACACACTATCTTCAAGCATCTATGCCAGTGTATGACAAGAGCCACTGACCTCAGCACATTGGGGCTACATCCAAGTGTGGACACTTGCTGCACCGATATAAGTCATGTCTTATAGCTAAAACTCTACTGGTCTGTCAGCAAGGCCAGAGTTCAGTGTTTTTTTTCTTGTAACTCTCTCCTAAGTTTTTGCACATAATCCCAAAGAGAAAATTGGTCCTGTTAGCTGAAGACAGATTTCTGTCCTCTTAGGGAACTTTACACCTGTTGTATCTGCTTGTCACATGATTGGCAGTCCAGGTATCGTTTATCTAACACACCTGAAAATTTTGCTTAGATCAGAAAGGCCGTTCAAACCAAAGGCCTGAAACTTAAGCTTGGGGTTTGTACACAAGGGATTTATGGAGTGGCACCCTGTATAGAAAAGAGAGTGCTCATTGAGGGGTGAAAAGAAAGCAGAAGAGTGTTTTAGTCATTTGTTTTTTTAGTGAAAAACAAAATATTACATGTTTTAACCATTTGGAAGAAAATATCCTCATGAGCAAGTTTGGTCCTGCTTGAAGGTGTGTTGAACCATCTGAATTCAGATCAATAAACTGTGAGGTGCAGTTATTTGTATCATAATTTTCATCAAAGTAACGAAACCACTGGGAATGGCAATAAACAGCCCCTTGTGTTACTTAAACTGGATGGAATAAAAAATGTTTCCTTCCTTTTCACAAGCATGCCAGTGCACCTACTGTACCCAAGCCAAATCTCATCTGATAAAGTGGATCTTATACACCATATACTGTATATTTTCATTAGCCTTTAAGGTGCCACAGGACTACGTGTTGTTGGAAAAGCCCGTGATGCAACAAATCCCCAGAGGATTTTAAACGAACAGTTCACTCTCAGTCTTGTTACTGTAAGACAGCTTCAAGCTGAAAGGACTGAACTGCTGTGTGTCTAAGTTTTTATATATTTAAATATACAGTATTAAATCCCCGTCACCCTACAATGCTCCCTGAAGAGAGTCCTCTCTGTGTAGCTGTGCTTCCTCAGAGAGAAACCAGATTGTGTTTCTGAGTCTGAATCTGCTTCCCACTCCCTTCTTTCCCGGAGGGAGAAGGTAATCTGTTGCAACTCTTTTCTATCTAAGGGACTGGTGCAACTCTCTCCCCTTTCTGCTGTGGTTAGGATGCAGGTTTGATGCTGTGTGTAGCTGCTGGACGGCTGGAACCAAGGCTTTGTGTTGCTGCTAGCCTACACCTTGTTTACTTGCTTGGGACTGGAGGAGCAACCAGTCACAACAGATCTCCTGATCTACACAGGCTGTGGCTCTGTACGTAGCCTATGCAAAGGCCTAAGGGGGCTACTTCTGTCCCCTCAGTCCCTTGCACAGACACTAGGACAACTCTCGTTTGAGTCTAAATATGTAGTACTTAAGCTTTGATGATGGGCTTTTTTTGCAGTGCCTGAATCTTTGTTAGATTGCTTTTCAGGGACATAATTACCACGATAAGTTGTCTGAACCAGTTCTTTATTAGTAACCCTGACACCAAAACACCCCATCATGTTTTCCTTCATGGGCAAACTCCATGGCTACGTCTAGACTGGCATAATTTTCCGGAAATGCTTTTAACGGAAAAGTTTTCCGTTAAAAGCATTTTCGGAACAGAGCGTCTAGATTGGCACAGACGCTTTTCCGCAAAAGCACTTTTAGCGGAAAAGCGTCCGTGCCAATACAGACGTGCTTTTCCACAAAAAAGCCCCGATCGCCATTTTCGTGATCGGGGCTTTTTTGCGGAAAACAAAGCTGAGCTGTCTACACTGGCCCTTTTGCGCAAAAGAACACTGACAATCTTACATGAGATCGTCAGTGCTTTGCGGAAATTCAAACGGCCAGTGTAGACAGCTGGCAAGTTTTTCCGGAAAAGCAGCTGATTTTCCAGAAAAACTGGCCAGTCTAGACACAGCCCATGTGTAAGGTTCCTTGCCCCGTGCCATGGGTTCTTTGTTTGTGATCAGTACCTGCTCCTCACCGTTATCTCCTCACAAGGCTTGTACTGATTCCCTTCTGAGCTAGAATGCTGGCTAGTGGCTGCTTGTGACATTAGCAGTGGTTAGTCTGTGCTGCAAAATCCACTAGTGCTCTCAGGGTGATTTGAATTTGAACAAGGGCTTAGACTGGTACATGTAAACGCTGCCTGTGCACAGAAATTGAGGGGTCTGCCTGTTGCACAGAACAGAAGGCCCCAGGCGCCATTGTTTTGTGTCAGGCCGCAGCCTGCATTGCATTCTAGCTCTCTGTGAACAGACCAGCATTTGGATAGACAGAGTCACAGAATGGCATTACTTTGCATGCAGCTTTCGTGATCAAGCCATCAGAGGAAGAGTGTTTATTACAACTGCAGAAGGTCAAGATAGTGTGTAGGTTAACCCAACACGTCTGGCGAAGGAGTTACAGAGAATAAATTACCAGTGGCCTTTTATCTTGTCCATTTAAGGAGGCAAAGAAGAAAAGTGACGAGGAAAGAGATTGATACTCAAATGTTAAGGCAGAAGTACTGTGATGGTGTTGGTAACTGATACCAGTAACTCCAGACAAGTCTGGATTCAGGGAGGAGTTTTGACTACCCCAGGCAGGGATTTGAGGGACAGCTGTGAAAAGCTTTGTCAATGTTTCTGGCAGACAGTATTAAAGCAATTGGTCACTGCCTCTGTTTAAACCATTAGTTAAAAGCTCTCTCACGCATCCCATCTGAAAGTTCTCGATGAGTGCCACGGTCATCGTCAAACTAATAAACTCCCAAAGCTGCACTGGAAAGACCAGAATGTAAACAGAGAGCAAAGTCAAAAAGCTGCAGTCTATTATGCCACAGTAATATCAAATCAATGAATTCACAGTTTGACTGCTTATGGCAGATGGATGAACATTCAACGGTTACCTAGTGCTGAGTGAGAGACAGATTTATTTCCAGAGCTTGTTTCTATCCTTTCTCCTGACTGATGCTGCAAGGCAAAGTGTGCATCTGTGAGTTTTCAAATGGGAAAGATCCCCAACTATTTTATGGTGAACCGCAATGAACTCCATTGGCAAAACATTCTAGGACTTTGGGCTTATTTTATTTAAATAGGAAAAAATGAATAAGCCCAGCACCCTAATCTGCCACTGGCAAAAATATTTGCAACAGCTTCTCTCTCTGCGGTATGAGAAGCTCCTGGAGCTGTTTTCGTGAACTGAGTTTTCAGAGATCAGCCACACTGTGGGTGGATGAAAAGTTGTTTTTCTATTCACAAGACATTTGAAAAATCAGAATCTGGAGCAATGGGGCACATAGATCTCCAATCCTAATCATACAGGAAGGTACGGATTGCTATAACTGAGCAGTCCATCTAGCCCAGTATCCTGTCTCAGACAGTGGCCACTAGTACCAGATGCTTCAGGGAAAGGTGTAAGAAATGACCCAATAGTCAATTTTTCAGATTTATTTAATTAGGGTGGCTTACAAAGAGAAAGGAATGTATTTGTTATAAAAGGAGAACAATTGCATTAACCTCTGCTGTGTATCAAAAGTGTACACTTGGTGCCATCTTACATTTGTTCAGCAGCTTCCACAAAAAGCATTGCCAAGCTCAGTCTGGGACTTGCAGGTCGGTTTCAGCATTAAGGAAAGGGTAGCATTACAGCCAGTACCAGCCGGCATGAGTTCTTAGCTTGAAACAAGTTTAGTCTTGGTGAAAAGTCTGAAATTGCCCAGTAACCTGAAATACTTTATTTGTTAGTGATGAGCCAGAACCAAGCTCAAGGATTCAGACTAAGGATGTTAAAATGTGGTTAATTGACTAGTCGACTGGTTGATGGAATTTCTGCTGGAGCTCTTGTACATTTCAAAGGAGGAATGTGGAACTCCGCATACAGCCCAGGACCAGCGGGAAGTCCCGCTGACTCCAGGCTGCATGTGGGTGCCTGCTTTGAAATGCACAAGAATCCCCAGCAGGGGCTCTTGTGCATTTTAAAGCCATGGAACTTGAGGTCAGCAGGGGACTCAGAGTCCCCCACTGATCCTGGGCTCCATGCTATGCTGCATGTTGCTAGGAGCCTGGGGTTAGCTGAGGACTCCCCAGCTGACCCCGGGCTCCCCACAGCACTTCCCCAGAACCCACCCTAGGTTCTGGGGAAGTGCTGCACAGAGCCCGGGATCAGCTGGGGAGTCCCCAGCTAACCCCAGGCTCCACTGCCCCTTTGAAACGCGTGACATTTCCCCAGAACTTGGGCTATCTGGGGATGGGGAGGTGTCACATGCTCCCAGCAACTCTGAGGGGTGGCCACCCCAACCCTGCCCCTTCCACCTTGCTATGGGACCCAGCAAGTTTATCAGCCCCACTCCACCTTGCTCAAGGGCCCAGCAAGTTCTTGAGCCCAGCTCTGTCACTTAGTCATCCACATGTCAAGATTGTCTGCAGCATTGCAAGTTTCCCCGCATGGTCAAATCATTTCTTTTCCCCTCTCAGCCTCTCTGCTTCTCTTCTAATTGAAAAGAGGTGCCCACAGAGGAAGGAAGAATGCTGGCTGCTGGTCTTTTTGCAGACACTCTGGTTGCCTTGTTCTTGTGCTGTCATCTAGGTAACATAACAATGAGACTAGGACTGGATTAGGCAGACAAGATCATTGCTGGGCATTACGGCCAGATGCAGATCTTTGTGTGGCTTCTGAGAGAGCAGCACTAATGGAGATTAGTCTGGAAACCTGCAAGCCATATTTGCTTGAGTAGAGATAGGACTGGAGTGGGCATCCCAGGCAGCAGGGCTGATGAGCCCGTCTCTCGACTCAATCACCTCTGTTGCTAACTTTGAACTCCAACTGTATAAATGTTTGGACCTAAAGGATTTGCAACCTGTCCCTTTTCCTGACAGCCTTAGTAAATTGCTTTTCCCTTAGCCATGTATTTGAATGGCTAGTAAGCCCCACCTGGATTAATGCCTATAAAGACTAGCTGTTGAAGCACCTACATTGCAAAATTCCATCTCTCACAATGGATAATTATTTGAATCCTTTTCTCTAGTGGATACCTAGTAAATTAGGTAACCAGTTTAACAAACTGGCAGTATCTGGTATATAATGCTTTCCTCGATTTTCCTGTACAGTCCCATCTAGAAATAAAATGTCGTTCAATTCTCATGTTATTTGGGCTTCAGGAATATCTTATTTGGCTCTATCTGGTCAATGGCAAATAATAAGAACTCAGTCATCTTCCTGCTTAAAAAATTAGCCAAGGAGCAGAGTGAATGCATGGATTTATTATAGTGTGCAACACTGTTACTCACTTGAATTGAGAATGAGCAACTTATTTCCCTTCTCTCCTGCTTCCATTTATCATTGAGAAATTCAGTCGACGGCTGTGTCATTGTTAAAAAAATCTCAGATTTCTGGACACCAGTCAGATTACGACAATCACACAAAACAAATGTCACATTCGTCTTGGACAGGGTTGGCTTCAGAGGTATGCCTTCATTTCCAGTGGACCTGTTCTTCTGCTGGCATGTTGACTTCCAGCTGTTATCTCTTGTGGAATTTTAGGGCCTGTCTGCACTAGAAATACAGTGTAGGAAGAGGATCTGTACAGTTGCCTCCTGAACTAATCACAATAAGGTTGCAATTTGTAGTGTAGACAGGGAATTACCTGGGTTCCATCATCTGTATAGAGCGTTGCCTGTGTCTGCTCGAAATCGATTCCCTGACTCAGTTACATTTGTAGTGCAAACAGGGCTTTATTTGGCTAGGGTCCAGGGCGTTTAGCATGACTCAATGAGAATCAAAGTGCTTATTTGAACAGTAGAGGTATATTTGCCTCTACATGCAATCAACATTTTTTATAAAACAATTCTTTGCTGCAATATTGTTAAGAGTTAGTTTATTCTTTTCATCCCCACAGTTAAAACTCTCATCTAGACTCTCATCATCTACCAACTTGATTTCCATCACCTCTTTGTGCTCTTTGGCTCCTGAGACATCCACTGAAATGCAGCTGTGAAGGTTAATCATCTTCTGAGCTCGAAAGCTTGTCTCTGTTTCACCAACAGAAGTTGGACCAGTAAAAGATGTTATTTTCTCCATCTTGTGTATTTAGCAGCCTGGGACCAGCACAGCTACAACAATACTGCAAACAATTTTAATGCATCATTCAGATCATATCACCCCCTCTCTCTGAATCCCTCTACTGGTACTTCCTTCTCCATCACATCATGTTCAAACTTCCTGTCCGCACTGCAGGCCCACTGATGGAGGGTTGGAGGGGTGGAAAGGGGGGGAAAGGGGAAATTGCACATAGGTCTGGTGTTTCAAAGAGGCCCAGAGCTCCTGGCAGAGCAGTGGTTGAGAGCTCTGGCCCCTGAGGGGTGGTGGGAGGGCCCAGTGCCACACTCTAGGAGACACTAAAGACTGACTGCCCTCGGCCCCACCCCTTCTGCCCTTGGCTCCGCCCCTTCTGGGGTTGCAGAGCCACCCCTCCTCCCACACCTTGCCCCTGGGCCCACAGTGGTTGTCGGTCCTGCTGCTTCACTGTCAAGGCCCTTCTCAACTTTGCCCCTCCTTGCTTATTGCCTTCCACTCCACCAATGAGGCCAGTTTCCACAATATCCACTTCTCTCACAACCATCCTCATACTTTTTCTCATGTCACTCCTTGTTGCATGGACTGTCCTGCCCGAACTGATCCACAGGGCCACTAGTCTCTACTCCTTCAAATGCCTCCTTAACACTTTTATCATAAGGGTTTCAGAAAATTAACACATAAGAACGGCCATACTGGATCAGAGCAAAGGCCATTTAGCTCAGTATCCTCTCTTCTGACAGTGGCCGGTGCCAAATGCCGCACAGGGAATGAAGAGAACAGGTGATTGAGAAGTGATTCAGCCCCTGTTGCCTGAAAACAGAGGGTAGGAACACCCAAGAGCATGGTTTTGCCTCCCTGCCCATTTTGGCTAATAGCCATTGATGGACCTATCCTCCACGAACGGTATCTAGTTCTTTTTGAAATCTGATGTCGTTTGCACCATCACAACAGCCTCTGGCAAAGAGTTCCACAGATTATTATCTGACTGTTTAATGGCTTGGTGGAGGGGTAGCCGGGAAACCTGATAGATTTTAATATTTGTATTGCATATATTCTTCCTCTCGCTCACCTGCTATATGTTGCTTTTCTTAGACTGTATGTTTTCCTGGACAGGATCTCTGCCTTCCTACATGTGTTGACAGAGTTGCCATAATTCACATATGAATGCTGCCATAATACAGATATAAAACAATCCATAATGCATATAAAATATTTGTATTAGATTTCTAAAACAAGGTTTTTGGGGATGTGAATATTATCTAGAAACAAATCAAAGAGATATTTTCCCCAATAATAAATAGCCCTAAGGTTGCTGCTGTGGGGAAGAATGAAGGGAATTGAGAACAGGCTGAAAAGAGTGGGAAAGATATTTTAGGGCTGAGTTGCAAAATCACTGTGAGCAACTTAGCCATCCCTCACTGATGCCAGCTAAGTAGGTAGTTCAGCCAGATGGCTCAGTCTTCTCTCCCAGCATTTTGTGAGTGCTGTAGAAGGGAAATACTGCCTTGTTAAGATCCCTTCTGGCTGCCTGTCAACCTGCCGTCACTTACTAAACTCCAAAAATAATTTATTCCTGGCTCAGCATCTCTTATGTAATTTCCCAGAGCCCAGGTGGAATAGAGTCTGATTCCATGCCCCTTTGCACCTGTTGTATGGTCACAGGAATAGTCCATACCTGTCCTTGACTAAGAGTGATTTAGGCCGAATAGTTCGAATTAACTTTGTAGTGTATACATACCCCGGTGTGGTCACGAAGCCATGCAGTTCAGGATGGCTCCCCACCTTGCACCATGATTTTGCCATAAGACCAAGAACAGTGATGGCATTGTGGCCTCAACCCTTGTTTACAAAACAGGGTTTCATTTCCTGTGTTTAGTCACATCAAAACTACCAATGGCCTCTATTGTGTTCTTTCACTTTGAGTCCTGGCCAGAACTGAGAAGCATAGAGGTGCATTCAAATGAAGAACAAAGAGAGAAAGAGAGAAAGATAAACTTCAATGGTGAGGTCTGTTTGTGCCCATTACTCACCTTAGCTCTGGTTTGCATGGAGGCCCATCCATTTCAGTGGCACTACTTCTGGAGTAAAGTGTAGCTCATGATAAAGTTGGCTGAATGAGCCCTTCTTTTGTGTTTTGAGCAAAGGTACAGGTTAGTTCTCAGTTAATCTGAAACCAGTTACTGAGTTCTACTGTAAATGCAGATGCTCTGTGGAGTGCCTATCATTTAGGAAGCTATCATTTGATTGTTGAGACTTAAACACACATGCTCACTGCTATAGCTGTCATTTTTCACTTACCCAAATAACCATCTCTTGTTTACAGTGCGGTTGTAGCTGTGTTGGTTTCATGACATGACACTCACAGGGTAGGGGAAATATTATCTTTTATTGGTCCCATACAGGGTATTTCCTCACCTACTTTGTCCTTTAACTATCTCTTAAAAGATGAAGACTATAATATTTTGTTAAGCAGCAGTTTGTAACATCAGTAAATGCAAATCCAGAATGAACATTCTACCTATTAGCTGAATGATTCCACATTGATTTTTGTTCTCCTCTTCCCTCCAGAGGATGAGATGTGAATTTATTATGTAGAAATGGACAAATACCACAAAATGTTTGGTGATTTAGAAAATTAATTCCCTTTGCTCATGCGTCTGCCCTTTTTTGTGTTTGCTTTCTGCAAACATTAAAATGATCAAGATTTACTAGCCTAATGCTCTTGGAAAGTAAATTTGAAGCATGCGCGTTTTCTGCCAGAGAGCAGAAGTGCCGGGTTGCAATGACAAAGCTATGCTGATGCCTTGAGCCTAAACTTGCCTAATGAGGGACAACATTCTTCATCTACTGCAGCAGTGACCATTTCTCTTCATTGTGCGCTGGGCAATTAGTGTGTTTGAAAAGGACACTGCTTAACACAGCAGGGGTCAGGTTCCCAATAACCCTCACTAGAGTCCTGGCACACAGGCAATTAAATGGGGATCTGACTGTGCTACTGGCAACTAGGGCTGCGTGTGCATGTGCAATTATTGGGGGTGAATGTGTTAAAAGAAAATGTAATTGCAGCTGTGCACCTAGACAACTGATTTTACAGTGGCATATTTTTTCTAGGACCAGTGCCTCAGGCAAAGCCAATCTGGCCCAGAAAAAAAAAAGAATAAACTTCGTGTATTCTCCTTATTTGAAAAATTCAGAGTCTTGGTGCCTCTTCAGGCCCTCTAGCCAATCATTAAAGTGTCATTCATCCAATTAGGATACAGATACACTATCATGTGACTTCCACCGCCTTTTGTAACTCACATTACTCTAATTTTGAATAGTGAGTATCAGATACTTGCAGCAAATTCTTCATGGCCCATCTAAGTTTTAAAAAAAGAGAATAAATTGGTCAAGTACATTTGAATTACAGATAAATCAGAGGAAACCACAAGCTGCAGCTCTTCTGCGAGAGAGAGAAAAATACTCACACAAAATAGCTTATTTTATTTGCAAAGAATGACGGACTCAGTTCTGACATGAAGATCTTATGGGGAAGAAGGGGGGTGGACTGGAAGCAGGTACTTTGTTTTCTGGTTCAGACTTCTAGTTCCAAACATCAATCTTCACCCATTAAAATAACCACTCCTGCCGTTCCAACTGTAATTTATTCAATAAGATTCTTTTTGAGGAAGTTGCAGGGATTCTTGTTTTTCATTTGTCTTTGTCTGGGTCTGTGAAATAAATTTGCCATATTGTCCATTTCATGCTAATTTCACAATATATTCATGTATTCATTTCATCTATGTAATCTGGGAAGCACTCTGCTGACAATCAGACTCTGCAGTTAAAAAATGGAGATACACAAATCAGCTGATGATAACCAAATACAATGATTTTACATAACAATAATGAAAAGACTGGAAATATTCAAGGTAAATGGAAGTGAGTTGAACTGGCTTTTAGGCTTGATCCTTTTAAATTATTTGTAGAAACTCCCAAGGTGACAACCAGGACAGCTGAGTTCTGTTCCATCCTGCTACTGGTACAATATGTGACCTTGGGCTACACATTCAGTGCCTCTGGCCTCAGTTTTTCTAGGAGTCAAGATATTAATGTCAGGGTAAGTAACAGGGTTTTCAGAAGGTGTGCCAGTATGCCTCAGGTTCCATGCTATCTCATATATAGTTAGGGATGAATATTTTATGCCCTTTATATCTTTACCTATCTAACTTAGCACAC
This sequence comes from Pelodiscus sinensis, assembly GCF_049634645.1. Classification (NCBI taxonomy): domain Eukaryota; kingdom Metazoa; phylum Chordata; order Testudines; family Trionychidae; genus Pelodiscus; species Pelodiscus sinensis. Next base: position 197,024,988 of record NC_134712.1, on the reverse strand, counting down.
ATTTTGGGTTGCCACTGGGTTTATTTTTAGGTCATTCCAGGAATATGTATCTCTGCAAGTCCTATTTCTGGGACTTATATCAGATTGGGGTAGTGGACTGCTGCAATCTACATGGAACCTGCAGGGATATAGACAAACTAGTCATTGGTAGTCTCTTTCTTGTCATTCCTTATGGGCCCTAAAGGGAGAGGAACATCAATTTTATAGGAGGAAAAGAGTTTTTAAAAAACACTGTGCAGTGAAATGAGGTGGGAGGGGGGACATGGAGGAACTTCAGGACACTGATGTGAGTTACTAAATGGCTACAAGACTGTGGACTAAAAAGGATCCATGCTCTAAGGTGAAGGACACTTCCTGCATGGTGCTGAGCCTTCTGAATTCCCTCCAGCAGCTCTTGCAAGGTATGGAGGGAACAAAGCACCTTGTGGAGCCTTAGAACACTGGGTTGCTATTAATCAACTTAGAGATATGTGAGAAGAGTTTACCTACCTTACCCAGCCTTCCCATTTCTTTGTGAAAGACCCTAGTGGAGACAGCATATTTTGGGAGTGAACATGCTGGTGATATCCCCAGAATGACTTAGATGTCTGCAAGTACCAGGCACGTGCAGAGCTGCAAGCAAACAATTGTATTGTGAGCAGTAGATTTACACTGGCCACATACAGCAGTGCTGTCTGCTTTGCCATATTTGGACACCATTTCTCTAAGAGGAATGGGATGAGCAGAACTGGTTGGAAGTGGGAGGGAAACGGTGGGAAGAGGGACTGCTAGGAGTTGTCTCCCAGAAAGTGCTTCTGTTTTGTGTTCTGCTTTGTTGAACAGAGCAGGATGAAAGCTATTCCCATACAGAGCTCTGTAAGTTTACACTAAACTCCTTATCAGCCACATAACAGCAGCTGTGACTGCTGATCTTACGGCTTTGATTGTTGAGTTTCTAAAGTTTTATCTTAGAACTGGGAGCACGAGTTTGAAGGCCTTGAAGGCTGAAAATATTTGGATCCCAATAGTTTTTATGTGGCCACGTCTTATTGTGACCATAGGGGCAATCTTAGGCTCAGTGGGTCTGTGGACAATTGCATTAATTTGCTACAACTAGAAAATACTGTTGCCGCTTTTTGATGCAAGCAGCTAATAAAATTGCAGGGCCATGGAGTTGTTCTGACTGAAAGCAGAAATAGATGGAGTCTGGAATTCTCTTTGTATTCCTTGCAAACAAACAAGATTGCATTAAAATCCTGCTCCCCTGGACACAGGAAAAAACAAGAACAATAGGAGCAGCTGCTTAGCTTGCAGCCCTTACCTCTTTAGCCAACAAACCCAAAAGTTATCTCTCTAGCTTTGCCTAGACTAGAGTCACACTGTCATCACAGGCTGCGGCTTAGCTTTCTTCCTTTTTCGCATGTGCCTCTCCCTCTGTTCTTGTGTGTTCTCAGTTTCTGTGTGTTCTTTCATGGCAACCTCCTCCTTCCCCAAACCTGATCACAATCCCCATACTCTGCTTGCATAGTGCTATTAGATATTGATATAAATCTGGATCTTCTATAATCTCTTGCAGCTGTCTTAAATGAAGGGCACATGCAGTTTGAAGGAGCCTTTAAATCAGCCCATAACATGGTGTCACCTAGTTCAGAACAATACTACATGGCTTTTCCTAGTAAACATGGTTCAAATTGCAGTTTCAAAATGTTATTGAAATCAAAGAAAGGATTTTCACCCAGCTCATGAACATAAAAGTAGCTTTAACATCCTGCTGCTGATTTGATTGAACAAATGTTCTGTACTTTGGGGATTGTTGGATATTTTTTTACTGCTCTCTTGCCTCCTTGATATGTATTGACATGACTGCAGTCCTTTGAACTGTGGTCAAAGGCCATAAAATATTGCTGGCCTGCCATTCTGTTAACTGGCAGTTCTGTATAATTAACAAAATATAACAAATTTTATTAACACAAGCCTTCACCTTGTCTGGAGTCAAGATTGTGCTCAGTGCATCTTATCAACAATAATGGGATATCATTATGCAACTACCAGCACTAGGGACTGATTTTCTTCTTCAGTCACTGGCTCTTTTTTGATCAGAGATGGTACATGTCGCAAAACTATGGATCAAATGTATCTTGTGGTCAGAAAGGTGGCTTTTCTTGAACATTACTCCACAAAAAAGAAATAAAATTAAAAGCTAAATTAACCCCCCCACATTCTGGCCTACCATGGTATGTCCAGAAAAAAAACATTTGTTAAGAGAGTGTTCTATAAGGAATCTGTGCTGGAAAAGATCTACTATCTGATAGATAAGTAATGGGCTTCATCAGTCACGTTTGCGCATGAAAGGGTGCAGCAAAGCAGAAGGGAAGGGAAAGAGAGGAGAGAAAGAGAGAAAGAGAAGTGGGGGAGGGAGGAAGGGTGTCTCTTGGAAGTATTTCCCAGACAGCCAGATTTCAGCTCTGCAGTCAGACTTGAAAAGACACAGATCATCAGATACCAATGCAAGCCACTGAAAACTGGTCATAAATATTAGAGAAAAGGGTACAATGATAAAGAAAGTGATGTTTTAAACCTCCGTTGTTAATTGACAGTGTGTGTGTGTGTGTGTGTGTGTGTGTATGTATAGAAATTGACAGTGTGTATGTGTTTGTGTGTGTAGAACCAATCAGGATAAAGAACTGCAATTTGTCAGGCAGGCATGCTGTTGAAAGCCCTTGTCTATAATATTAGTGATAAAGAATCTGCCCTCTGATCTATATGATTACATTTAATACAGAAGCATCCAAAATGTTCTAAGAGCTGAACAGACACAGGAAGACCGAAGTTCCTGACCCCAAAAGATTGCAAGTCCTTTACTTTAGTATCAAAGCATGGAGGGGTTAGTAAATAAGTTTTGTTGATGTGACAGAATGGTAGTGGTTGGTTAAATAAGCTTCTGGCTTATGACACAGAATCTACTTTCTATACTCTATCTGATTTGCATGTGAAACAGACATTTATACCTTTGGTTTGCACTCTGTGACAGCAGTGCACTGAGCAGGAGCAGGAACTCAAAAGATCTGACTTCTTTTCCTACTCTGCCACTGATTCATTATATGGCTGTGTCTAGACTACATCCCTTTTCTCGAAAAAGGGATGTAAATTAGACACTTTGATATTTCAAATGAAGCCGGGATTTAAATTTCCTGTGCTTCATTTGCATAATGGCGTCCACGGTTCTTTTCGAAAAGGGGCTGAGAGTGAGGTCTGGTAGCTGTAAACAAACTTTATGGGACCATAGGAAACTTGGCTATACCCATGAAAAGTGAACATCTGGATAAATAAATCATTCTGGATGTCAAATATTTCTGGACCTGAGAGTTCTGAAGGTTCAACATGTATAACTATTACAATACATAGAACAAATGTGTGTGTGTGTGTAAGCGTGTATAATATATTCCATGCATATCCCACACATGTGGTATATATTACATTTTACATTTCTGGTTATGAACATTCATAAAAACACAATGCAATATAAAATATATTTTGCATTTTCTCCAAAGGAGGTAAAAAAATCTCATGTCTCCAGAATTTCAGCACATTTAAATCACAGGATAGGTTTTTGTTCCTGAGCAAACATCATGGATATTCTTTACATTCAGAACAAAATGGCAAGGTTTCTATCCTGACTTTCATTTCACATGATGCCAGAACTTCAAGGTTAAAAACAAACAGTGAAAGCACCTTGAATAGATACAGATATTTTCTGGCTTCAGTCCTCCCATAATATCATCACACCCTTCAGAAAACAAGTCCCAATAGAAGTGGCCACACAAACATTTATTAGAAGAAGCAGCAATATGTTCTGTTGAAGTATTTGACTGAAATTTAAGTAGCTGGTGAACTGTGGTGTCAGTGGGTTTATAGAAACCCATGGCATCTTGCTATGAGCAGCATTGCTTTTTTCCCCCTTGTGATTCAGATATGGGAATGCAATAAGAAAATAAGACAGTTCATTCATGTTGCAGTGTGTCATAAACTGACACTAGCAAATATCATGTGACATGTCCTAAGTGACATAATGTGATGTGATGCATCAGAACTACATCATGTTCAAACCCCAACAAAAATGATTATCTGCAGCAGTTTGAATTAACTGTGGATAGATAGAATCTGTGAGTCATTTGCTAGTGCTGTGACTTTATTAGAAATGGTGCAGCTCCTATCCAAAATATTCAGCCCATGGTGTGATTAAAAGGTAAATATAATATATTTTATGCCTAGAGTTTCTAGGTTCAGGTTAAAACTAATAAAAAAATCTAATATAATGAAGCAAAAAATGTAAGGCTAGATTTTTTTTAAAATACATTGAATATACCTCACATTAGCATTTTGAAGTCTTGAAAATTGTTTGTGGATGGAACCTATATCTCACACATACCCTGGGATATTATTCTCAAAACCAGGGGACTTCAATGGACTTAATTTTACACATTAAGTTCAACTGCCCTAGACATGCTGGTTACAGTTCACTATTATATTACCAATCTTCATCACATTAAATTCCAGGAGACCATCTGTTGCCTGTTATTTTGGGGGCAGAAAGAGCTGACTAATTTTGGTTCCCATGCATCATATAAGAAATCTTACAAATTTGATACAAATAGATCAATAAGAGCTGATCTTTATTATCTGCTTTCTTCCTCACTTTATTTTTATGGCTATTAAAGGTGTTATCACTGCTAGATTATTTTTGACTGTCTCAGAATAATGTGTCCAGTGTCACTGATATTTGTGTAAAATGCTGGGGTATTGAATGGCTCAGGAGATCAGTATAATCTTTCACCCTTTGAGCTGTAGTTCAAATCCAGTCCAGGTCAGTAGTGCATAAAATTTGTTCTCATCTAATAGGTGTGAATTAAGTTTGGTTTCAGTTCCATGCATTTGTCTGATTTTAAATGTGCTGGAATTTTCTGTAAGGTGAAACTTTAGTTAGGATTTCCCAGGTTTTGTGAAAATAAAGTCATTCTCCTAAGCTTATCTTCACTAGGAAATTTAATTGTGTTTAAACAAGCCTGTGTAGGTGATACGATGCTGATCACAACTGACTGCTCATCTTAGAATCATAGAATCATAGAATCATAGGACTGGAAGGGACCTCGAGAGGTCATCGAGTCCAGCCCCCCGCCCTCAAGGCAGGACCAAGCTCCGTCTACACCATCCCTGACAGATGTCTATCTAACCTGTTCTTAAATATCTCCAGAGAGGGAGATTCCACCACCATTTTTTCCTAATGTCCAATCTAAACCTCCCTTGCTACACTTTAAGCCCATTACTCCTTGTCCTGTCCTCAGAAACCAAGAGGAACAAATTTTCTCCTTCCTCCTTGTGACACCCTTTTAGATATTTGAAAACCGCTATCATGTCCCCCCTTAATCTTCTTTTTTCCAAACTAAACAAGCCCAGTTCATGAAGCCTGGCTTCATAGGTCATGTTCTCTAGACCTTTAATCATTCTTGTCGCTCTTCTCTGTACCCTTTCCAATTTCTCCACATCTTTCTTGAAATGTGGCGCCCAGAACTGGACACAGTACTCCAGCTGAGGCCTAACTAGTGCAGAGTAGAGCGGCAGAATGACTTCACGAGTTTTGCTTACAACACACCTGTTGATACAACCTAGAATCATATTTGCTTTTTTTGCAACAGCATCACACTGTTGACTCATATTCAACTTGTGGTCCACTATGACCCCTAGATCCCTTTCCGCCACGCTCCTTCCTAGACAGTAGCTTCCCATCTTGTATGTATGGAACAGATTGTTCCTTCCTAAGTGGAGCACTTTGCATTTCTCTTTATTAAACCTCATCCAGTTTACCTCTGACCATTTCTCTAACTTGCTAAGGTCATTTTGAATTATGTCCCTATCCTCCAAAGAAGCTGCAACCCCACCCACTTTGGTATCATCTGCAAACTTAATAAGTGTACTCTCTATCCCAATATCTACATCATTGATGAAGATATTGAACAGTATGGGTCCCAAAACAGACCCTTGAGGAACTCCACTTGTTATCCCTTTCCAGCAGGATTTAGCACCGTTAACAACAACTCTCTGACTACGGTTATCCAGCCAATTATGCACCCACCTTATCGTGGCCCTATCTAAGTTATATTTGCCTAGTTTATCAATAAGAATATGATGCTAATATTAGGTAAGTGTGTTCAGCAACATGCCAGATGGTCATGGGCAAACAATGGTGCCGATAGCTTTATACAAGACTAAGGTTAACATGACTCATCCTTGTTTACACTGATGAGTAAGAGTCCTATAATCTAATTTTATTGTGAAAAATAGAGTTTAAACCTGATTAAATCTCTTCCTTTACATGAGGTTTTACAGGCCTTTAGGCTGAAGTGAGTCAGAATATTTTGAACTTAATTCCAGAATGTTCATCTTTAAATTTTACAAAATGTTTACACACTGCAGAAATACAGGCTCTGGGGGCTATGCTGGGATTCAGGTGGCCCTCACAAGCAATGCAGTAATGGATCCCATTCCTTCAGTGCTCATGTTTGTTTTCTTCCCTTTTCTTCACCCTAATATGAGGTTTTGCTTTGTCCATTGTATCCAGACCTACAATCACAACCCAGTGTAGTTTCAGACTGGGTATTGCAGCCATCATATTTGTGCCTTTTTTCCAAGGCACCCATTTGCAAAATACTCATTGAACCAGGCACACTTGGCGAAGTAGGCAGCAAGCTGAAATGTGTATTCAGGGCATGCATCAGTGTGAGACATATATTATATAAGATGTACATATGTGTATAAAACCCAGTGCGTTTTCCATTTTTATGATAGCAACTCTTAAAAATTTCCACAATTCCTTCATGCACCCCAACATTTCTGAAAGGCACCTCTGCTCAATGGATACTAGGACTTTTGCCAAAGAAATGGTTTAAGTTCCTCGATGAATCATTTTTGGCAAGATAGCATTGGTGGCTAGTATACTATGTGAAGGAAGGCAAGCCGCCAGCCTGGCCCCGCCCACATTCTGCCCCCAGAACACCTACTGTAGGTGTTCTGGGGGCGGACTGTTGCTGCCTCCAGTGCCTACCCTCCTTGTGCTCCAGACTGGGGAGGTGGGAGCCACCTGCTGCCCTCCCTCCCTGTGCCCCAGGGCTGAGGAGGCTTGGGCTATGCACCCACCCACCCTTTCCATGATTGAGGCCGGGGCTCATGCGTGTGCTCACCTGACCTCCTCCCCACCCCTTGGTGGTGGGGGGGGCGCACACACGCGCGGTGCACTGCCCCTCTCCCCATGATGGGGGGAAGCAGATTAGCTCCGAGGGGGGCAGGGCCTCAGCAAAAGGGGTGGGGCTTGCCTCCCCCAGCCCTTCCTTCACTGACTGCCCATGCAATATAGTATGACAAGCCAAAAGACATTAAGAAAATCTTTGCAGAGTAAATAGAGGGACAAGGGGGACAAAGGAGGCAGCGGCTATGCCTGGAGCCCCGGGCCCTTTAAATGGCTGCTGGAATATTGTGTCTCTGGATGTGGTGCTGAGGGCTGGTGGGGTGGAGGGGTATGGTGTGCTCCTAGTGGCACTTAGGGCTGGCTTTCCCAGCCCCACCCCTTCTGCCCAAGGCTCTGCCCTTCTGGAAGCATGGAGCTGGACCCTCCACCTTGCCCAGGGGCCTGCAGAGACTGTCAGCACCCCTGAGGAAACGACAGGAAGATTATCTTGAAAAACAACAAATAGTATGGTAGACTTTAAAGACTAACAAAACATGTAGATGGTATCATGAGCTTTCATGGGCACAGCCCACTTTGTCAGATGACCAGAGTGTTATATGTCCAGAACCAAAATAAACAGGGGAGGAGGGGGAGAAAAAAATAGGAGGGGGGAACAAAAGGAGGCAGTGGGTATATAAATATCAAAGGGAAAACCGAGCTAGTATGTAACAGGCAAAACACCATCTCCTTCATGTCACCCCCTCTCCCATTTCTGAGACTACTTGAGTGACTTGCCCTATGGCATTTCTAGAAAAAAAAGTTACCTTGAGATACCAAATTTCAGGTGGATTGGTTAGGTTTTTGGTGAAGTCAGTAATGCAGAGCAGAGGAATTAAGAATTAGACTTGTGGGACCAGGTTTTCAGGAAAGCTGAGCTCAGCTCCCATTGAAAACCAACGTAAGAGTAAGATTTTCAAAGTTGCTCAGCACCCAGTACTGATACTTGTGGCTTGATTTCCTTTTGGTATCTAATGAGAGCTGAGATTTTCTGAACAGTTATGTGTGCTGTGCAATTATGCAAAACTGGCACATCTGGGCAACCTTAACTGCCTATAAGGAAAACAAACTGTGTTGTATTAAAATCTGGCATAGTCAGATACAGTGCAAGGAGTAAGACCTAACTATGCAAGAACATTTTACTGTAGTGCCTCAATTTGCTAAAAACAAATGGTTAACATGGAGACATCTCTCTAACGGAAGGGAACACCTCTAGTCAGTTCTCACCTCTATATTTCAATGCAACAAAGGCTGAAGCATGGCATTTACAGTTACAGTGGGTGATTTCATCCCTTCGAAATGTCCTTAAAGATTAGCAGTCATAGATTATTTATTAACTCTTAGTTGAATGTATTTCCAGGAATGGAAACAACATATTATATCAATGTCTAGTTTCCAAGTTTAACTATTTGAATTAACAGGAAAATGTACGCTACCGTGAAAGCTCAGCCCACATACCACTTGTAAGACATTTTCTTTAGTGTTTCCTTTTTAGTACAAAGCCTTTGTTCTTTTTAAAGCTGGTGTTAATAATGATCATAACACCGGAATCTACTTGTGATAGGTTGTAAATAATAGTTATAGCTGAAATCAGGCTTTTGGCAAAACCATCTAATGCAGGCAGTACAGCAGTTTAATTGAGCTGTTTTGATAGTGAACAACTCATTCAGAGGCTGGCAGAGGGAATTGTATCAGAGTGGCACTGACTGTTTCACTCAAACACTCCTGCTGCCTAGATAACAAAATATGTTGTGTAAGTCTATGATGATAGCAACTGCAGCGCGTCTGGTATTGTTTTCCTTAGTTGTGGACTTTGGTAGCAAATCTATCCTCCACTAAACCCTTCATTTAACTGTTGAATAGTAAAACAGCAGGTCTAAAAAGTGATTAAAAACAGAGAAAAACATAAACATGTTCCAGGCCTCCAAATCTGGGATCAGTGAGGATTAATTATCAACCTGATATCTACAATTAAGTGATTCTAGTTCCCTGACAAAGGTTGGTTGGTGTAAATTGGAATCTGGGCCTGTTTGCTTTTAAAAGAATGTTAAAGCCTTCCAATAAAGTATGGAATGAGAAAGAGGTAAACAGCAGCCTGAAATGTCTGTGACTGGATATACAGTGCCAGGGAGTGATGGAACCAAGCTAGATTCTTCTATGGCAAAAAGAGATTGATGTCTGAAGAGAAGTAGCTAAAGTAGATCCTACTGTACATTGCCAATGTGTTGCCCCAAGAAAAAAACCCTAAACCAAAAATAATTTAAATACTGTAAGTGTATGACCTTTAAATAAATTGTATTTGAATTATGATTCAAGATAGCATCAGGAAGTCTGGTAAGGAATAATTCACAGATGAGATGGAAAATGAAGCTTGAACCAGTCTATTTTAAAAACTGCAGAAATGAATTCTTTCTTAGTGCTATCACATCAGGTTTTCAGATAGCTAGATCACGTGAGGTTTAATTACTGAACATTTAAAACTACATACATATGTGTTCACAAGTCCCGTATGAAGTTTAATTATATGAAAAGAGAGGGAACAATCCCAAGCTGTCTCACTGGGCAGTTGGCAGAGGGCTATTCACTTCAATGAGAGTTTGCAGTGGGCGGTGGCATGAATGTAAGAGGGACTTGTAGTCTTAAGTCACTAAGCCCTCAGAACCTCAAAGGTATTTAGGCACCAAACTCCCACTGAGTCATTGGGAGATACTCTTGAGAATGTGATCCTTAGGGGCTCTTTTGAATCCTGGGGCGGGGCCAACCCAGATGTTCCAGCGGGCGCCCAGAAATCCCCCGGCGGGCGCCATGGCACCCGCGGGCACCACGTTGGGGACCACGGCTATAGAGGTTCAACTTGTATATGAGAACTCCATCTGGTATATCCTATCTGAAACCAGAAAGTACAGGATTTCTCTCCAAAAAATCTGGTCATCAAGATTTGCTGCTTGATTTTGCAAAAGGAAGGAAATACGCATATGTGTGAATAAGCAGCCAAACTTTTAGTACTTATCTGAAGATTTATCCATTGCTCGCAGTTATAATGAGGCTAATTACAATTATAAAAGAAGGTTACTTACTACTGGAGAGGCAAGCATGAGTCCTGGTCCCACTTGCTTTCAACATGAGTCATCCCATTGGGTCAAATCCTGAGATCCTCTTCTTTAGCCCTTCTTTAGGAATACTTGCATTATCCCCAGGGTTTACCCAGTTAAATATAGTAGGACTGTTCTTGAGAGTAAGGGCTACAGATTTAGAGCTACTGGGCTGTTGTAAAAGGAGGGTGGCCAAACTGCAGCTTGTGAGCCCACGTAGCTCTTTTACAGTTAAAGTGTGCCTCGCAGAGCTCTCTGCCCCTCACCAAATCTCCAGACTGGGGGTGAGGTGCTTGGAGCTTCTGCCCTGAGATAGGGTTGTGGGGTTAGGAGCTTCTGCCCAATGGGCTGGGAGAGTCTCAGTTCTCCTGCCCCATGGGAGACGCCTGCCGGAAATCAAAGCAGAATTCCCTAGCCCCATATCCTGCCGCAAAGCAGGAATCTGGGCAGGGCTGAAGCCCTGAGGCTCCCCTTCCCCCCCCAGCAGGCACTCCCAGCTCCTGAACATCCAAAGATTATTATACGAGGCTTGGACGGTCAGTAAGTTTGGCATCCCATGATAAAAGAACCACTTCTCTATTAACGGTGTGTGCTTTAGGGAAGAGCAGCAGTGGGTCAGTCTAATCTGTAGAAAAATCCAGGCATGTGTGTGAATTCCCCATCCCAAAGAATTGAGAGTTAAAGCTCAAGCTGTACGCTTCTTACTACTACTCCTGAAACAATCACAGATTAAATAGGATGAACTGATCAGCCATACTTCTTGTAAAGATATCCCTAGAGATAAATGTACAATGTTGTTATGGAGGCTGTGGTGGTGTCTGCAGCATAACTAAGGCTGACAGACTGCTTGCATGTGGGTGGCTGTCTTCTTTCCAGCTGTGACCAGCTGAATTATATCACCTGTCCCACTTGATATATTAGGATATGCCCAAGCTCAAGATGCATGTTGCTGCAATAGGGAAATTAATGTCCACCACTAGAGGCAATTAATAATGATTAGGAGCAAAACAGCAGGGTTAAATCTGTGCATTTAACAAAGTGTTCATACAGCTTTTTTATACTATACTTCAGCCAGGGAGTTCTCTAAAATTTTGGCTCCTTTTTTGGGGGACTAGGACAGTCAGTTCTTAATTAATGTGTAAACTTAGCTGAAATGTCAAAGTTGTTTCAAAGAGACATGTTTATTCATTACAGCACTATTACAGTAAAGCATCAAACACACGCGCACAGTGTTCGGCAGCAAAATGTTCATCATGTTCATTCTATGTCCACCTCCATTCCCAGCAGCAGAAACCCTGTGTACACATTTCTGAAGTCAATGTATCTTCTATTTTTTATTCTTCAGTTAATGTACTAAAAATGGTACATGGAAAATAAGTAGTGTTCCTTAGGGTAAGATCTTTAATTCTCAAATAAAATGGTCAGTGATGGGTTATTAATTTCTCTTTTATGCAGAGCTGAATATGGAAAGCTTAATAAGAACAAAATGCTCTTGAATATATGAAACCTAAAAAAAATTATATAGTCAGCAGTACTGTGTGACTCGGTAAACATAAATATAGTGTTACTAGCCCCAAGAACTTGAAAATCTTGAGTCAGGCTGCCAAAATCATGAAACCGTTTTAAAAATAATGAGATTTTTACAAATATGTATGTATTGCGATCTTTTTTTGTAAGAAATAAGGACAAATGGGATCATTGTGTTCATTTAGTTTTATCTCCTGCACAGGTCATCGGATGTCCCTGAATTAATCCTTGTTTGAACTAGAGCAAGACTTTTAGAAAATCATCCAATCTTGATTTAAAAATTGCCAGTGACGGAGAACCATCATAACTTGTGGTAAGTTGTCCCAGTGGTTAATTACCTTCACTCTGAAAAATGTGTACCTTATTTCCAATCTCAATTTGTCTAACTTCAACTTCCCGCAATTGGCTCTAATTACACCACCTTTGTCTGCCAGACCAAAGAGCCCGTTATTATCAAATTTCTCTTCTTCATGTAGGTGATCAAGTCACCTCTTATCCTTCTCTTTCAAACGTGAAATAGATTGAATTCCTTGAGTCTTTCACTATAAGGCATGTTTTCCAATCCTTTAGTCATCTTGGTGCTCTTCTACGAATTCTCTGCAATTTATCAAAAGCCTTTTTTAGTTATGGATACCAGAATGGGACACAGTAGTCCAGCAGAAGTCTCATGAGTGCCAGGTACAGAGGTAATATAACCTATGGTTACCAGGTAGCTTCAGAAAAAATACTGGACACACTTGATGGGGGGGGGGGGAAGGGGGAGAGAAAGGACCGGCCGTGAGGGGAGCAGGGCTGGCCGGGTCGGCGAGGGGGAGAAGCAGGGCTTGTGGGGGGGTGGGGGAGGGGAGTTGGGGGCAGCGGGGTTGGCCGGGGGAGATTGGGGGGTTGGGGGGCGGCCGGTGGGAAGCAGGGCTGTTGGGAGTGGGGGCAACGGGGCAGGCTGGGGAAGATTGGGAGGAGGAGAACCAGCCAGCAGGAAGCAGGGCTGGTCGGGAGGAGGTCGGGGGGGGGGGAGAGAATCAGCTGGTGGGGAGTGGGACTGACCTGGACACAAGCGGATCCCAGGGCGCTGCCTGTCCTACGCATGGTCCCGGCGAAGCACGGGTGAGTCTGGCTACGGAATGTGCTTGAGCAGCACTCAGGAGCACGGACAGGGCTTCTCTTACTCCCCAAGGCATCACTTCTATGTCAGATGCAACCAGAGGCTCCCAGCCACTCCCCCCGTCCCTGCCAGGCTTCCATCGGGCGCCCAGCCGGAAAACCAGAAAATACTAGACATTGCACATGTCCGGTATTTTCTGAACTTTTTTACCGGACAGAAGGCCCAAAAACCAGATTGTCCATTTGAATACTGGACACCTGGCAACCCTAATATAACCTATCTCAACTACTCAAGATTTCCCTGATTATACTCTTAAGGGTGACATGGGATACGAGTTCTATGGGACTGTGGTGCCCAGGTTCCAGGAATATTCCTGGTCTGGGGTGTGGCTCCACCAAAGTTCAGGTCCTGGTCTCTCTCCTGGACCTGCCTGTCATCCCTATATGCTCCTCCTCCCTGTGCATTCCCTGCCTCGCCCGCCACCCCTGGGCAATTTAAAATGGCCTGGGAGCCCCCGCAGCTACTGCCCACAATGCAGTGGGGCTAGAACTGCTTCCTTCAGCAAAAACTGTGATTGCTAGCATGTCCCTGCAGCCTGGGGAAGATTGTCTCCCTGTGCTGTTCCCTGGACTCCACAGCAGACGCAGCACATGGAGACACCCCCCAATCCTGGTGCTTGCATACTTCACTCTCTCCCACACCCTTTTTCCTCCCAGAGCCTGATCCCTCACACCTTTCTGCACCCAAATTCCCTCCCTGAGACCTTCCCCCTCCTACATTCTAATTGTCTTCCCCAGACCAGAGCCTATACCCAGCACCCAAACTCCTTCAAAGAGCTTGACCCCAATTCCCTGTTTCAGCCCAGAGTCTATACCCAGACTCCTAACCAGAGCCTGCATCCCAGACCTCCTCCTGAACCCAACTTCCTCCCTGAACTCCCTGCTGCTCCCCAGTCCTTGGCCGCAGCTCAGAGCTTACACACAACACCCAAACTCCCTCCCAGAAGCTTAGGCAAGTGGGGGAGAGAGAGTTTTAATGGGGGAGGAGTGTGGGCTCTGTGCATTCTGGGAACAACCCACATTTCTGCAAAAGAGCTGCCCCCTGACAGATGCCCTTTGACCTGGAAGGTCATACTCAGTTGGTTACCCACCATGATTTCCCAAGTCCTTTTCAGTCCCTGCTTCCCAGGCTAGAGTTCCTCATCCTGTAACTGTGTCAAATATGCTCTTGGTTCCTAGATGTGTGACTTTACATTTGGCCATATGCAAATGCGTATTGTTTGCTTGTGCCCAGTTTACCAAAGATCCAGTTCAGTCTGTATCAGTGACCTGTTCTCTTCATTATCCTACTACTCCTTCAGATCTTTGTGTCGTTTGCAATTTTTATGTTTATCAGTGATGATTGTATGTTTTCTTCCAAAGTCATGGATAAAAAATAATAAATACCACAGGTCCAAGAACTGATCCATGTGTGACTACTAAAACCACACACATGTAATGATGATTCCCATTTAAAATTACATTTTGAGCCCTAGCAGTTAGCCAGTTTTAAATCCACTGAGTGTGTACCATGTAAATTTTGAATAGTTCTAATTTCTTACTCAAAATGTGTGGTACAAAGTCAAACACCTTACAAAAGTTGAAATATTTTACGTCCACACTACTACTCTTATCAAACAAGCTTTTTGTGTCATCAATAACATATATCCAGTTAATTTGACAAGATCCATTTCCTATAAACCCATGCTGGTTTGTACTAATTATATTACTCTCTTGTACTTTTTTGTAATAATCAAGTCCCATATCAGCCTGTCCTTCATTTTGTTAGGGATCAGTGTCAGGCTGACAGGCCATTAACTGCCCAGTTTATCCATTTACCCTTTTTAAATATTGGCATAACATTAGCTTTCTTCCAGTCTGCTGGAACTTCCCCACTGTTTCAAGATTTATTAAAAATCAATGTAAATTGTCCAGAGAGCTCCTCAGCCAGCTCTCTTTTAATGTGCCTTGTGGTTTTGAAACTTTAGGCCACACTTGGCTCGCATTTTTCCACTGTTCTCGGCAACCATCTGGGTAAAAAACTTGCTTTTTCACAAATTTGAAAGCTGAGTTTTTCACAAAATCACCTGAATCCAGGAGCTGAAACTTCCCAAATATTGTGATACTCGTAATAAAATAGTGAGTTTGTTGTACTGTGTCTAACGTCAGATGATAGACCTCTTTACCTCAGGCCCCCGCCACAAGCAACATCCTCCCTTTCCTCTCTCATCATCTCATTCACTTCTATGAATTGGGCTGTGGAGACCTGCAAAATGCAGGACTGCATTCATGGATCTCATTGAATGCAAAGGCTAAGGCTGGACAGTGGCAGGTGTTAGGGAACTAAATCTAAATAAATCACATATAGTTTTTAGGAATAATCACTGGCAAGTTTTCAACTTTAACAATTGCTTTACCTTTTCAAGGTCCTTCTGTAATTATAAAGGGTAACATGATTTACTTTTCCATTTCCCTCAGTGAATGCTGTCATTAGCCTTAACGTCTGTAGACTCCCCACACAAAGCTGTAGTTTGTGGGAGGTAATAGCTGATTCTATGTAAATCTGATGTGCAATTGCTCCTCAAAATCAAAGCATTAATGACTTAGTAGTAGTATTCCTCCCAATCCAAGCTGTGTGCATGCATCACAGCTCATCTCATGTGCTACACATGAATGAAAATATGGAAACCCTTATTTAAGGTGGGAAAGGAATCACAAATGCACTCAGCCAGAAGTGTAGGAAGAGTCTTTAACAAGATTTAGCAATCTGCCTAAACTACATATTTTGTACTGCAATCTAATGAGAAAACACTTCGACTCTGCCCGCCTCAATGTAGGTGAGAAATTAGACATTATGAATGTTTTTGTGTACTTTGGTAAATGTCAGAGAAGCGATCAGATTAGCTGGAAGATTTGCTGATGGGAAGATGAGCAGGAACAAAACATCAACAGGCAATAAGAAAGGGAACCGAGGACTCCTGCATGGCAGGCCAGGACACATGCCCCATCAGGCTGGCCCTATGGAAACATTTTATGCTTGGTGTAGACTCTTCCACACAAGATGGTTGTTCAGAATGCACTCCTGTTTGTGAGGAGGAAGTGGTATTGAGAGGATAAGTGAAGCTATAAATATAATCTCAACTCAAGAGGAAAGGCCCTGAAGGAATAAAATAGGGCACAAAGGCACTTCCTTGCATGTGAAATGGTGTGCCATGAGAAAAGGGTCTCTAGATTTGAATTGTGGTTGAATGAACCAAGAGGATATGTGCTGTAATGGCTCCTATAATTGCTGCAGTTATATTAATGTCAATAAAAGGAGCAGCCTGTTGTAATTAGAAGTGTATATAGGGCAATAAATTATAGGAAAGTACCAATGACCAGAGGGACAAGTTATCAAAATGGATAGGATATTAAAAAATTAATAGGAAAAACATATTCTTGGATCATAAGGAATGAAATTCTGAATTGATTCAAATCTACCATCTAAATATCTGCAAATCCATGCTTTCATGCTCCCATCCAGGACACAACCACCCAAAGGAAGCTATATAAATCTTAATATTATTCCATGATAACAATAATAATGAACTACACTTTTGCTTAGTGCCCATTGATCTCACAGAAAACCTGGCTTTTCTGACAGCTATCACCACAAATTCATGTGCTGCCTGACTTTTAACAAGAATTGCATTGTTCATTTACTGAATTAGTCTTTCGTGTACAAATGAAACCAGAAAAAGCTAGTTTTCCCAGCCTAAAGTTAATTTTCTTCGCTATTATTATTTTGACTTCGTTGTCTTTTAGCAATTATTTATGCAGGCATATCTTTCCAACCTAATCAGTTTCAACACATTTTTTCTCCAACACTCAACCTTGGGTAGCAGGGGAAAAGCTATTATTTTAGATGCTGTTTTATAGGATGACAATAAAAAGCCTATTGGGAATAATTGCTTAATCTTGTTGTTGGTGTTTAGATAGGAACTCTGCTGTGCTAGGCTGGACTGGGGAAGCAGCAGACATCTGTTCCATGGGACCTCAGGCTGGATTTTCTTGATCTTCAGCATCATAAGACCTTGGTCTTAGCACATGGAGTTCTGCTTGCATTTTGAGACTGAAAACAACATAGTATTTTTCTCTCTCCATTGATTTGTACTAATTGTACACATATCTGAAGAAAGTTGAAGTACTTTCCCAAAACTCACCCAAGTCTACTTTTGCTAAAAGAGTAACATATGGATCCATATTAACATCATGAAAATATCTGGCTGGATCATGGAACTAATAAATAGATGGACAGACCGTGCTTGCATCACAATGATTTAAAAAAAATGTTGCCAGATGTTTATTTGAAAAGCACATGAAACAGAGTGAAAGCAATTCCAGGGTTTTTTGCAACTGGAAATTGGAATTCATCATTGCCGGGCACTAAATGATCAGATGCTTTTCAGAGGTTCTTAAATCTATTTCATCTCCACGATGACAGAGATATTAGACAGCTGTTGGAAAAATCTGTCCTTTCTTTCAGCGCTGCAAACAAGAAAGCTTTCCATTTAACTACAAAAGGCCAATAAAGCTCTTCAATGTACTAATCAGTGTAGAAATGAGTAGTGGCAGAGTACAAGGAAGGACTTTTCCACTTAGGTTAGAATGAAGTTTAGTTGGTGCTTCTGACCTGTGATTAGCACACATTGGGGTTTGTATTTATTGTTGTTGTCTGTGATTCTGAAAAGATAATCAGAGGATTGAAGGCAAGAGCCCCTTTTCTGAGCAGCTGTGCAAATGTTGGAATATGCCCTGTCAAACTGTTGTGGTCCAGCTAAGGGGTTCAGCAACTGGTCCTTATGCCTTATATGAGTGGAAAGAGAAACTACACTGCCCTATAGGCTGGGAGGCAGGACTGGCCTTACCATGAGGCGAACTGAGGCGGCCGCCTCAGGTGCCAGACTGGGTGGGCGCCACAAGGACCCAGAGTGTAGAAAACTGTGTCTGCTGCTGGCGGATATGTATTCTCTCTGCTCTAGATGCACAGAGATGGAGGAGTGCTGTGCTGGAGGAAAGAGGGCACAAGAGACATAACAGGCAGGCAGGAGAAAAGGTGGCATGGGGGCGTCATTTGAACTCCCCACCTCAGGTGTCAAAATGTTGTGGGCCAGCCCTGCTCGGAGGCCTTAGTTTGGTTACAAAAACATGGTTTCGGTCTGGTCTGTACTCCGAATAAGAACTATGTTTGTATCTGGGTTCCAGTACAGAGGTGCTGTAGCCAGGTTATATGCCATAGCTAAATATGTCATGGATCTAAGACCTTAGCTCCTGAATTACAATTCTACCAGCTTGTCTGACTGGAGCTGAAACCTCTGTTTGCTCCGACTATGTCTCACACACATTGTCTTCTCTCTTCCCATTGCCTACTCACTGTTTCTTCAGAGACATACTGCAGGCAGGGGACTGTGGGTTGTGTATTTGCGTTTTTTGTGTATGTAACACAAAGGCTTTCAGACTTTTTCACAGGGCAAATCACATCGTAAGAGACACTGTCTTAGAGATAGCTCCCCTCTCATTTGCGATCGTGCAACATCACCATGGCAACTACGTACATGAAAGAGCAATATTAGGGAAGTATGTATGCACTTTAACTCTCTGTATTGTGCCGCATGTTTTATCCTTTTCCCCAAGTGTTAAATCACTCTCTGTTTTGCTATCCATGTGATCTCTTCCTTCTGCTTGTTTTGGTTTTATTCTTCCCTGAACTTACCAAGCTCTTACTGCCCTGCCACTTAGTCCTCCTCTCCCTCCATATGTTTCTTGCCTCTTTAATTCCTTGCTCCCTGGACATGCTACATGGTTCCTTTCTCCATGTGATGTTCCTTTCCTACTGGTAGCACTGGTCCCTCTCCCGGCCCATCTCTTGTTGGTGGCTCTTGCTCACAAGCTGTGCTGACACGTTGCAGTCCCACAGGTGTCATTGCTCTGAGGGTGTGTCTAGACTACAGGGTTTTGTTGACAAAAGTGGCCTTTTGTCGACAAAACTAAACCTGCATCTACACTACCGCTGAGTTCTGTCGACATAACGTCAACAGAACTCAGCAGTTTTGTCGACTCTGGTAAACCTCATTTTACGAGGAATAACGCCTTTTGTCGCCAGAGTTCTGTCAACAGAAGGCGTTATTGCATCTACACTGTCCTTTGCGTCTACACTGCCATGTCGACAAAGCAGCTTGCTTTGTCGACAGAATTGAATGTAGTCTAGACGCTCTTTGTCGACAGAAGCTTTGTCGACAGTATCTGTCGACAAAACTTCTGTCGATAAAAGTCTGTAGTCTAGACATACCCTAAATCATAGCAGTTCAGTTGGCCCAAGTGGAGGTGGTTGGGCTGTTTCCCCTGCTTTGTTCACTGATGCTTTACAGCTATTACACCTCTTCACCACAAAGTGACTGAAAACTGGAGGAGGTGCTGGCATCTATGAACCGTCAGGTCACCAGCAAGTGTCCTGAAGACCAGCAGTGATGGACGGTCCTAATATCTGCAGGGGTTTTCGGTGCCTGGACAGGATATTCATTATTGTGAAAATGAGTGATCTGAAGCATGTGCTTGGCTATCATGATGCACTGACAAAATGTATGTATAAGAATACAAAGTCTCATTTGTAGACACATCATTGAGCAAATAGTGTTAGTCATCATGCTAGTGTCAAAGAGAGGGCTTTCTCCATCTCATAATACATTACCTGACATTAAGACATATTTGTTTCATTACATTTGACATTGAAATGACAGTATTTTAGTTCTGCTCAATACAGTTAAAGTGCATTCTCTGACCATGCATTGCTTTTAACATACCCTCAGATTTAAAATAGGCAAGTCTCTTAATTTCATAGTAAACTACCACTACCCTAAATATATATATATGGGTAAAAATATGTATGTGTGGTACAACAAGTGACTAAGGATACCTGATTGCATTCCTGACTCTGGCTTTCAGTGAGATTATGAAACTGAGCAAAACACCTAGCCTCTTTATACTTTTGTTTGCCCCTATTTAAAGTAAATCCAATACCTGCTTCACAGAAGTTAAGAACATAAGAACGGCCATACTGGATCAGACCAAATGTCCATCTAGCCCAGTATCCTCTCTTCTGACAGGGGCCAATGCCAGGTGCCCTAGAGGGAGTAAACAGAACAGGGAATCATAAAGTGATCCCTCCCCTGTTACCCATTCCCAGCCTCTGACAAGCACAGGCTATGGGCATCATTCCTACTCATTCTGGCTAATAGCCATTGATGGACCTATCCTCCATTCATTTATTTAGTCCTGGACTTCACAATGTCCTCAAGCAAGGGTTAACTGTGTGTTATGTGAAGAAATACTTCCTTCTGTTTGTTTTAAATCTGCTACCCTATTAAAGTTCATGGCTGTGTCTAGACTGCATCCCTTTTCTGTAAAAGGGATGCAAATTAGATTTATCACAGTTGCAAAATGAAGCGGGGATTTAAATCTTCCCCACTTCATTAGAGTAAAAATGGCTGCTGCTTTTTTTTGGCACGGAGCTTTGCCGGAAAAAAGTGCCAGTCTAGACGCGGATCTTTTGGAAAATAAAGCCTTTTCCGAAAGATCCCTTATCCCTCTTAAAATAAGGGATAAGGGATCTTTCGGAAAGGCTTTATTTTCTGAAAGATCCGCGTCTAGACTGGCGCTTTTTTCCGGCAAAGCTCCGTGCCGAAAAAAAGCGGCAGCCATTTTTACGCTAATGAAGCGGGGGGATTTAAATCCCCGCTTCATTTGCAATTGCGATATGTCTAATTTGCATCCCTTTTACGAAAAAGGGATGCAGTCTAGACACAGCCCATCAGACTTAACTAACAGCACTCTTAAACTCCTAGGGTGAGAGACTCCATATAAACTCAAAATATTATTACAGCTAACAGACTTTAATTTATAGAGTTTTGATGGCAACTGATTTTGTGAATTCAGTTTTTGAACAGAAATTATATGTATTTGTTATGATACATTACAAGGGATTGTCTGGTCTTAGAATGAGTAATTGAAAGCAGGGTGTAGAAAAGATGTAAATACTTTCTGCTTGTGCAGTGAATGAGTGCATTAATGTTCAGATTTATGTCTTAACACTTTGCAATTGTTTGCTATTTAAGCTTTTAACTTGGTTCCCCGCTAGCTTTAAATACTTGAGTAAAACCTTATAATGGGTTAGGTAATCATTTTAGCTTGTATATCATAATGTGAACTCAAACACATGGTTATGCTAAAATCCTTCCCGGTTGCATCCCCCTTCCATCGATTACAGAGGGAATGTGTTATTGACAATAAAATCTGGGGAAAAGAACGTCATCCCGTTTCAGCAATGCTATTAAGCATAGAAAGGATGATGCTGGCTATTGCTTTGTAAAGGAAAAACGAGAAGTTTACTGTTCCTCATTTCCCATGGTAAACAGATTGCTTATTTTAATTTTGAAAGTAAAGAGATGAAAGCTATGTGGGTCTGTAAATAAGAGTGTGCATCTCAATTTTCTGCAAACGCTTAAGTGGTTTACATCTGTTTCCTCCCAGTTGTATTTCTCAAACATGAATTTCCATTTTAAAAAGAGTCGTAAAATCACTACTGTTTCTCTGTGGATCTATTAGCAATAAAATAGCCTACAGAGGTTTGCACAGCCATGGAAAATGTACAGTGATAATAGGCTGTCCTGCTGTTACATGGCTTATGCAAACTTTACATTTATCACTGCAGAACCATCTATCCGCAGGGTTGGAGCACAGCAAACAACTGAATAAAAAAGACCAAAAGAAGGAAGATGATACAGAAAGCTGTATATACACATCATTAATCAGACATGATGAATTCTCAAACTTGAAAATGCGTTTACTCAGAGCCAACCAAGGGGGAAAAAATGCTGATCACAATCTGAAATGTAAAACTTTACATAAAATTAATCTCCTGCAAACTGGTTTTGCATTCTAAAAAGAGAGAACTTATTTTCATATTTGTCAATTCCCTTTCGGTGTTTCCTACTTCCACAAAACAAAGACTTAACTTTATGCAATAAACCTTTAGGCTTGCAGATACTGGAATTGCTCTGTTCTTCGGGGATGTCACAGTTGCAAAAAATGTGAATAGATTTCCTTTGCCAAACCTTGTCGATAGATGCTCTAGGTTGCCCTAACTTGTGACTAGCTGCCTCTGGTCCACAGTGGTTCTTATTGGAACACTGAAGGACATTGGTTGGAACACTGAAGAATAGTTGGAACACTGAAGGACATTGGTTATACTTACTTTTTCTTCAGCTACTCAGCCAACATGCCCTCTATCCCACAGAGCTAATAGTACCATTAACCAACTCTACCATGTGAGGACTCCTCAAACAACAATCACTTTTGTATTGGGGCTGGGATGTAGATTGCCCTTTTGTGACCACTGACACTAAAACCGTGATACTCTTGGATTGCCCCTCTCAATTTCTAAGAACTGAGCTTTTATCCAGAGATAGTGGCCATTTTGCTCTTAGATTGGCTGTAGCTTGTTCAAGAATAAGACCTGTATGTTATGCTAGCTCATGGAAGTTTTACTTTGGCTCTTTTTTTGTTTTTTCCCCAGTGGGCAGGTGGGGGTGTCCCTCCGTGTCCATGTCTAAAGGAGGCCACACTACCTCACCCTTTGGTCTGTTAGAGCCTTCTCCAAGCAAACGGAAGGGGGAGAAATTGGTCATTTTCAGTGTCCTCAACCAGGGCAGAGCCATAAACAGTCAAGGCTCTGGCAGTCAGGCAGAGCTGATGAAGTTTATTCCTCCATCTTAAAGCAGAGCAGGGCAGCAAACAGTTAAGGCCAGTGATGGGCAACCAACACTAGTGAGTGGGTCACGTGGATGGTCCTGCTTCATCTCAGTGGGCCACATGATTACCAGTGGTCGGCAATCTGCAGCCCATGGCCCAGTGGAATTCCACATGCAGCCCATGCACCCCTTTTCTGCCCCCCTGCCTCTCGCACACTGGGGCACTGAAGTAGGTTCAAGGTCTGGAAGGGTAGGGGAGGAGCAGGGATGGAGTATGAATCAGCAGATTTATGGTGCTCCAAAAGTGCTGGGAGGGAGGTGGAGGAGTAGGAAGTACAAAGCACCAGTTCACGAGAGACGCATGAGCAAGGGGGGCAGATATGGGTGCGCAAGCCACAAATAGAACCCCAGTAGGCCTGTGGGCTGCGGGTGGCCCACCGCTGATCAAGGCTCTGGCCTGCAAATAGAAAGTGCTGTAGAAGCAGCCCAATCTATGAATTACACGTAGGAGTGAGTAAGGAGCATAGGTGGTGTAAAGTGGAATAAGGAGGGAGAGTATTGCCTTCTTTAGGGTAGGGTGGCAGGAGGACACGGACCTACCCAACTTCACCATGTCCTATGCCAGGCCCTAACAATGGTGGAGTGGTCTGCCACGGGGTCAGCAGGGATCCTCCCACAACACGCTGACCTTTTTTCAGGCTCATTCTCAACCAGACTCTTACCTGGTTCCCTGAGCTACTTCTTACTCTCGCTTTTGGGTGTTCCTGTATCCAGGGTTCATCCTCAGTTTCCCTGGCATATATTGCAAAGGAGAGTGGTATCAGCTTTTTGGGAGCTCAGCTCGGGCCCTGGGGCAACAGCAGTTCTGCTTGGCATCCTGCTCCAACAGCAGGGAAGAACCATTTGTCTCCTTCAGCAGCTCCTTCCCAAATGCATGCTGAGATGGCCTTTTATACTTCTGCTTTTTGTCTCACCCCCCCTCTGTGCCTGAGGGAGGCCACGCCTCCTGCTACATCTTCCCTTAGTCTAAGTCTTGACCTACTAAAACTTAGCTTGATATAACTATACCAAAATATGTGGGAAACGCCCACATCTTGACTGACATAGCGATGCCAATACAATCCCCAGTATAGACACAACTGTGCTGAAGGAAGAGCACTTCTGTCAACACATAAGTCATTGTTCAGGGAGTGGCACACTGTTGTTCAGGGAAGTGGTGTTCATATGCTGGCAGAAAAAAAATGCATCTGTCGACACAAGCGGTGTTTAGACTAGGGAGTTATGCCAACAAAGCTATACCAGGGCACTCTCTGTAGAGTAGTAGTCATTGACCGACATTTATACTGGGTTGACTGAAACTGTACAGTGACTCTTTATATATGGCAAAATGTGAAGTAGTGCCACCGCACACTGCTTGGCTAGGAGTGGAAGCAGCCTCCCTTAGTGCAGGGGTGACGACAGGAAGAGTAAAGAAAGAAAAATGTGGGGATCCCTTGAGGGTCCTAGCTGAGTCTGGAGGAGTGGTGGAGAAAATACAAAGTTACAATTAAAATAACTGCAGGAAACAATATTAACTGCAAAATTCACAGCATGAAAAACATAAAACACAAAACCCAAGCAGACAAAAATTAAAACAGAATAAAAAGGTGAATGAAGAAGAATGATTCATCCTAAGAAATGCAGTGCATCTGAGCTCTGAATGAGCAATGAATACCTTCAGCTTTTTTCCCTTGTACATGATTCTGTCTTTCCACTGCGCCTAGGCCCAGGGTGCCAAAAGGGCTCGGTCTGGCCCTGCATGGGACAATGAGCCACACTAGATGTGTGAGTTACATGTGTGTCAGAATAGCAGCCTCAACTTCTGGCTGTTCAATTGTAAAATGACTCTCAGAAAAGTGGGCCAAATTCATGGTGTAATTTCATTTCAATGGAGTTAACCAACAGTGCATTGGGCCTTATAAATGTACACTAGTATGTTGGTGCCAGCTTTCGGCAGAATGTCTGTGAAAGCACAAATTTTAGCTTTAGATTCAGGGACTCATGGGTTTAATTCCATGTTAGGTGAAATACTCACATCTTGATGATAGCACACTTTACACAGTTTTCAGCACCAGCAAATCAGTCTCAATCAGAGTATTACATGGAAGTTTTAGAAGACTGGAAGAAAAAGTCATAACTCCCTCCACTCAGTTGATGGACCTGATGATTTCACTTTAATTAAGATGGTCTGAAAGTTTGCTCCTTCCAACACTGCATAATGTGGTGGATTATGGCTTATTCATGGACATAACTGAGGGTATGTCTACACTACCACCCTAGTTCGAACTAGGGTGGTAATGTAGGCAACCGGGGTTGCAAATGAAGCCCAGGATTTGAATTTCCCGGGCTTCATTTGCATAAAGCTGGGTGCCGCCATTTTTAAATGTCCGCTAGTGCGGACTCCGTGCCGCGCAGCTACACGCGGCACGGACTAGGTAGTTCGGACTAGGCTTCCTAGTCCGAACTACCATTACTCCTCAGTTCCTGGACCCAGGTGGCTTTTGTTATTTGATTTGGAGTTACAGAGTTTAGGAAGAATTTGCTTGAAACACAGAGAGCTGTAGCAGTTGCAAGTTTCCATTTTATTCCATAACACAGAGCTAGTTAGAACCAGCCAAAACTGTCTGGGCTAATCCCTAATGACCTAACTCAGTTACTATAACAACAAGAAAATCTATCTCTTCAACAACCCAATACACAACAGCTTTTAGAAAACAAAACTCTGACACAACATCACTCGCTTGGAGTGGTATTTCCACCACCTGATCATTTCAGGGGGCACCTGGGTACTTCCTGTCTAAGAGGTGCCATGGAATCCAGAAGACCCAACCCTAATCCCACAGTAGGGTTGCCAGATGGTTTAACCAAAAATAACAATCCCCCCCCCCCAAAAAAAACCCCACCAGGGAAAAAATTCTGTTGAGGAAAAAAAAGGGGGGGGGGAGACCAAAGTTGTTGAGTGAATATATATATATATGAAGCATTAAAACAGCATGGCCCCTTTCAGAAAAGTCTTTAGGCTTTTTGCTGGTGGCCATCTTGTTTTCTTGATCGGAGCCAAAAGGCAGCTTCCCTACAGAATCAGTAAGCAGGGAGGAGAGGGGTCAGGGGCTGGACCCAGTTGTTGAGCGTGTGTAGGGATATTTAGGTGTCTGGTATTTTCTGAATTTTTTTACCAGACAGGAGGCAAAAATACCATACTGTCCATGTCAATACTGGACACCTTGAAATCCTATCTCTCAGTCTGAATGCCCATTTGTGGGTAATGGCAGGGAAAACACCAGCTTGAAGGGACCTTTTCTCTGCCTAAGCTCAGCAATGCAGCCACTCAGATATACGATGACAGCCAAACCCCCACCACAGGTTATTCTCTGGCTGATTGTAGTCAGCCCAATAAAGAATTCTTCTTTGAGCTTCTTTGAGTTGCCAAGGCTTGTGATTTTATTGCAAGTCTCATTATACTTGGTGTTTTTCTTAAATGGCATGATGCTGGAATCAGCTTTTTACCTGAGAATCTCAACTTAAATTTAAAAAAAAAAGTTTCTGTCTTCACAATTGCAGAGAAAAACTTGACAAGATGAACTCTACATGCACCAGAAACAGAATGCAAGAAAAATAACCCCCCATTTATTATTTTTAGAACAACATGGTTTTAACGAGAAATCCTGTGGCACCTTAAAGACTGGGGGTATGTCTACACTACTACCCTAGTTCGAACTAGGGTGGTAATGTAGGCAACCGGAGTTGCAAATGAAGCCCAGGATTTGAATTTCCCGGGCTTCATTTGCATATTGCCAGGCGCCGCCATTTTTAAATGTCCGCTAGTGCGGACTCTGTGCCGCACGGCTACACGCGGCACAGACTAGGTAGTTCGGACTAGGCTTCCTATTCCGAACTACCGTTACTCCTTGTTTCACCCTGAGCGAGGAGTAACGTTAGTTCAGAATAGGAAGCCTAGTCCGAACTACCTAGTCCATGCCGCATGTAGCTGCATGGCACGGAGTCCACACTAGCAGACATTTAAAAATGGCGGCGCCTGGCAATATGCAAATGAAGCCCGGGAAATTCAAATCCCGGGCTTCATTTGCAACTCCGGTTGCCTACATTACCACCCTAGTTCGAACTAGGGTGGTAGTGTAGACATACCCTAACAGATTTATTTGGGTATAAGCTTTCATAGATACAAACCATTTCATCAGATGCAGTGGTTTTTACCCATGAAAGCTTATGCTCTAATAAATCTATTAGTTTTTAAGATGCCGCAGGACTCCTCATTTTTTCAGATACAGATTAACATGGCTCCCCTCTGAGATGTGTCACATAGGTTTTAAGGCAATCTCGTTATTTTTGAGGCCTTGTTTGTTCTATTAATACACAAGGCTGAGTGGTAGGGAATACTAGTTTAGAATCAGTCCATTTGGCCTAAAAGAGTCTGGTTTTGATGGTACAATATAGCTAGAGCCCTACCAAATTCATGGTCCATTTTGGTCAACTTCACGGTCATAGGAAGTCAGGATGCACAGAAGGATGATATGGTATGGTACTGCAACACTGACCTCTGTGCTGCTGCCTGCAGAGCTGGGCTCTCAGTCAGCAGCTGCAACACACAGGCTGCCCAGCTCTGAAGGCAGCAGTGCAGAAGAAAGGGTGGCATGGTATGCACTTACCTCTGCTCTGCTGCTGCTGGTGTGCTGCCATCGGAGCTGGATGCCCAGCCAGTAGGAAGGAACAATCAGTTGCTCACATATGTAACGGGAAGTGACGGTCTAGGAAGCAGTACTGCAGAAAGAGCTCTAGGGGTCAGACTGAGCTCCAAGCGAAATATGAATTGACAGTATGGCACTGTTCCAAAAAAAGCCAACATCATACTGAGATGTATTAACAGGAGTGTTGTAAGTAAGACACGAGAAGTCATTCTTCTTCTCTACTCTGCACTGATGAGGTCTCAACTGGAGTATTGTGTCCATTTCTGGACATCATATTTCAAGAAAAATGTGGACAAAATGGAGAAGGTCCAGAGAAGAGCAGCACAAATGATTAAAAGTCTAGAGAACATGACCTATGAAGGGAAATTGAAAGAACTGGGTTTGTTTAATTTGGAAAAGAGAATGCTAACAGCTATCAAGTACTGATGATAGGACAAGAAGCAATGGGCTTAAATTGCAGCAAGGGAGGGTTAGGTTGGACATTAGGAAAAACTGCCTAACTGTCAGGGTGGTTAAGCACTGGAATAAATTGCCTAGGGAGGCTGTGGAATCTCCATTACAGGAGATTTTTAAAAGCAGGTTAGTCAAATACCTGTCAGGGATGGCCTAGAGGCTGCTTGGTCTTGCCATTAATGTAGGGGACTGGACTCAATGACCTCTCAAGGTTCCTTCCAGTTCTAGTATTCTATGATTCTGTGATGCTAACAGCCATCATTCTTCAGTTACTTGGCTCTGAAGGCATCACAGAGGGGTGGCAACACTGTGACCATCCTAAAATAACCTTGTCTACCCCCTGCATCTCCCTTTTGGGTCAGGTTCTTTAAGAAATGTTGGTTTCCCTCAGGAAATGTGTATAGTATAAGGTAAAATCACACGAAAGGCCAGATTTCATGGGAGAAGATCAGATTTCACAGTCCCTGATGCATTTTTTTATGTCCGTGAATTGGGTAAGACCCTAAATATAGCAAAACAATAATCTCCACGATATTTTAAACAGGTAATAATTTACTGTCATTCAGCCCAATTAGAAAAGATGTTGAGCTTCTGCAGGTCCCATTGACTTCTATGTTGCTATAAGCTTCTCAGGATGGGGATGTGTCATTTTACCATGCTGGTGCACTGTAAATAATATCCGTACTCTACTCATTAAAATGTAGCTAACAAAAACTGAAGAGGAAAATGTTATGTTCTTGAAAAGAGCAAAAATGATCAGTCTGCCAATTTTTGCTCATACTCTTCACTACATGCAATATCAAAAGGACATAGTATGTGTATTCAAGTGATCTAGGATACTATCATTTTTCCCAAGAATATTTCCTCTTTCAATAATAACTGGATGCCAGAGAAAAAAGGCACAAGTTTAAAAAACAATTAGTGGGACATGTGGTGTCATTCTTGGCTGAAACTGCCTATCCTCAGCTGCCTGAAAATACTTAGCAGGCTTTCATGAAAAATGGTTTTGAACTAATGAGCTATATTTGCATTCCCCTTAGAATGGATTCTGAATTTTTCATCTACGCTGTGCCATGAAAAATGGCCGTGTTTTTCACGCAGGTAATTTGAACATAAACCTCTGCATCAATGGAAAGACAATCTTTGCAGAAACTTTTTAACTTTGCAACATTCCATTTGTTTTCATGGGGGAAGGTCAGACTTACGTGAGGGATGTAAATTTCATGCACAAACCTAGATGCTGATGAGATTTGTTTTTGTAGATAATCTGCAGCAGAGAAATTTTTCATAATGTCACTGAAAAATAAATTAAAATGTTCATCTTCATATGGCTGGTTCCATTGCATTAAAATAAATGTTGCAAGCTCATTTAATTAGTATAGTTAGGAATGTCTCTTCCCTGCTTCACTGACTCTCAAAATCACAAGTTAATTTGTCAAAATCAGACCATTGTTTTTCCTTCATTCTTCATTACTGAAAAGACAGCCCCATTTAAATAAATGTTTATGCTACAGAGAGCAGAGCACTGAACAACCCCAAATATTTTTATAAGCCAATGTTAGAAAAGTTTAGAGTGCAGAGAGCACTCTGATGCTTGTGTGTGTGTGTGTATGCGTGTGTGTGTGTGTGTGTGTGTGTTGTTATTGGATATTTGACTAGCTGGAAAGGTATAGAATTGAGCAGACTGCTGTAACTGATGATATGGTATGTACCATCTCTCATGCTGGCGGCTACATGCACTTGGAAGCAGTTTTTTTCTCTATGTTTTCAAAGACAAATGATGACAAAAGATACAATCTCTATAAATTACCCTAATCAAATCATTCTCCTCAAGAACCCTTGGTTAATCAATTAGTCAGTGTTTGCAATTCTTATGAATGTACCTCCTGAGCCAGCAGTAGTATTGCCTGCCCACATTACCAAAAATTACATGCGTTCAATTTTTTTTCTAAACCCCAGCAAATAGGCTAACAACCGAAGCCCCCATATGGGTTCTATTATGTGGGTAAAACTAATACAGAATAAAAGCATTAGGTATATGACATTGTTGAGGGAGCTGTTAATGATAACGTTTAAAGAGAATTTTGGTTCCTTCGTTGGTTCAGGTATCATTTATACAGAGGTCTTGTTGGAAGGCATCTATCAGTAATGAATGGAAGAGATTATCAGATAATCATCAGAGTCCTACGCTAATGTGATGTTACATTGCAGCTTGGCAGAGGTGCCTTCTCTGTGAAGATGTTTTGTAGTTTACTCTGCAAGCTGTAAACCTATGGACTTTAACCATCAAAGCCATCATGTGTGAGCACAATGTTCCTTCTGCAGCCAAGAAGTTGAAGACACCTGTCATTTCTTATCTTGAATTTTCCTACAATTCCCCTGTCTTTCCCCTGTCTTATTTCATTGTGTGACTTGCCTTGGGAGTGGCAAATCAGAAGCAGTAACAAGTTCTGTTCATTAGATTCCTTGGCACAGTTATACTTTTTTTCAGTCTCTGACCACCATGAATCTGATGATGGTGTGTGGGGGAGAGGGAAGTTCTTTTCACTGCAAAATCCTTAAGACCAGCCTTGTTTCATTAATAAATTAGCTAATTACCAGGAGACTTTAATTGCAGTGGCACTTCATGAATGCACAATAAAAGCATGTTGTACATAATGTGTGACAGCTTGACATTCAGAAATGGGAACTCTTGGAAATGGTGGGAAATTGATGTGTGTAGCTCTTAGAAAATCCCTCTAAGAACATCAGACTAAGCATCAAAGACAAAGGGAATCAAAGTTAAGGCATATGAGGACCTTATGCTCTCCAGAACAACCCATCTGATTCTGCATCCTGATGTGGCCATGTCCTTGATTATGCTTATTTATTTGTGTAGCACCAATGAGCCCTAGATCTGGGTGTGGGCTCCCTGGTGCTAGACACTGTACAAACAGTGCAAAAGCACCCTGCCCCAAGAAGCTTACAATTTGAGGATTAACTTCACACAGGGAACTGGGTCATGCAATGCTCACTAATTTGGAGGTGCTGAGAAAGTCATCAGGAATCACAAGGTCTGAATGATGTGCTCAGGCTTCCTAAACAATGCTCGGAGGGAGAAAGTGGCCTAAGAATGAGATTCACAAAGACAGATTGTGGTGCTCCTGGCCTAAGCTAGCCACTGGGCGATGCTGAGGAGAGGATATTGAAATAACAAGCGGAGCATCCACACTACCAAGCCTATCAGAATAACAGGCTGGTTATTTTGAAATCTGTACTCCTGCTTTCCTCAGGGAATAATGCTAATTTTGAAGTTGTTATTTTGACATACTGTTAGTGTGGATGATCCAGTGCCAGTAATTTGAAATATTACTCTCACAGTTGAACTTGTGGCTGCTCTGGCCACACCTGCCATCTCCACCCTCTACACTGCTTCCCTTCTCCTGTGGAGCTTAAAACTCCCGGCTGCAAGAGGAGGACTTGTGGCACATGGCCAGCTTGACAATCCTCATGCCATACAGCAGGAGCCGATGGAACCATGGCAGACCCCAACACTCCCTTAGAGCATTCCACGGCTGCCCGCACTCCTGCAGCATTCTCGGCTGCCACTGGCCTGGGATGCAGGAGAGCTAGGTCCTGAATTGGTGTGGAGCTCCTGGACCTTATCAAGGTCTGAGGGGAGGAGATCAACCTCCAGGATCTCTGCACCAGAAAGTGGAATGCTGACATCTATGGCTGGATGGCCACCAGTCTGCCCAACAAAGGCCCCACCCAGACCCTGGACTAGGCCCAGATAAAGATTAAAGCACTCTGGCAGGCCTAAAACAATGCCAGGGAACAGAGCAGACATTCCACGGCGGCACTGCACATGTGCCGCTACTACGAACAGTTCGATGCCATCCTGATAGTGGGGCTTGTCACGCCACCCCTCCTGTCATTGTTGAGTTGCCTTGGCGTCAGCCTCCCTGAGGGCGGGGTTGCAGACAAGGAGGATGTGGAGGAGGAGGCCAGCCAGGTGGCCATGCCCACCGGCCAGGACCCGCTCCTCACCTGGGAGCCAGTTCTCCCTCCCAGGATGTCTCCTAGGCCTCAGACAATCCTGGGGAAGGCATTTTAGGTGAGTTCTATAACTTTCCCTATGTACACATGGCAGCAGGCGATGAGCTTCTTGGGGCCACACAACAGCCTGTACACGTGGGTGTATATGGAGAGCCAGTCCAGAGCACTCAGCCCCATGACGCTCTCACACAGGAACTCCCTCAGTCCTTCTCACAAGGTTCCTGGAGAGGCCTGCCTTATTCCGGCCTCCGTCATGGGACACTTTCCCACAACAAGTCACCACTAAAGAGACTGGGGTCATGGAACCATATAGCAGTGTTGCACATAGCACAGAGTCATGCTTGCACTCAGGTAGCATCTGCTCCTGGTCAAGTGCAGTAATATGAAGGAGACTGATACCATGCTTGAGAGCCTGCTGGTGGGGGAAGGGGGCGAGGGGGAAGAGGAGAGGACCCCAGTAGCACTCTCTCTGGCAAGTAGCATCTGCTGCTCACACACACTTTCTCCAATAGCCCCCTTCTGCAGCAGGGAAGGATAAAAGTTCTCTCTCTATAGGACGCCACCACTGGTGGACCTGATGTGTGCAGGACATCGAAGGAAGCTGAGCCGCCCTGTCCCCTCCTTCCACCTGCAGACTCCTGACCTGGCTGGCACCTTCCCATTCCTTCTTGTCCCTGGGCCATGGGTGTAGTGATGCTCCCCTGGAATGTCTGTGCCCCTGAGGGAAAGTGCCCACTGTCTAGGCAACATATGGCCTTTCTTGAAGCACTTCACCATCATCTGAACTGAGACCTTTGGTATTGGCTCACAGATGGTGTCGGCTGGTCTTCATACACAGTGTCTCCTGGGATGACTGACCTTGTAACTTTTCTTCACAGCTAGGCCTGCTGCAAGCCTGGTGTGTCCCCCACGTCCCATACCATCTACGGAACTCCACAGGATTTTCAGGCAGAAGAGAACACGTGAGGACCTGATGCAGGAGCAGATGGCCAGGAGTGATCACCAACTAGGAGGAGCACAGAGCTAAGCAGGAGCAGAGGAAGAATGCCTGGGATCAGCTGGCATGCCAGCAGGAAGCCATGTGCTCCTCCCTCACCTTGGTGATGGAGTGCACGGCCTCATGCATGGAGTGGCCCACCAACCACCCCCTCCACTCATGCTGGTATGGGTTACTATCCAGGATGCAGATGGACATGTCCACCAACCCGACTCTGAAAGTGTACTTGGGAACAAAAGTGCCAGTGTACATCTTTTAGATCAGGCAGGAGTTCTGGAAGATGTGTGCATCATGCGCCTTCCCCGACCAGCCAACGTTGATGTCAGTGAAGTGTCCCTTGTGATCCACAAAGGCCTGCAGCACCATGGAGAAATTCCACTTGCTGTTGATGTAGTCCGAGGCCCGGTGGTCACTGGCCAGGATTGGGATGTGTGTGCTGTCTATGGCCTCCCACAGTTGGGGAAACCCATGGCAGCAAAGCTCTCAACAGCGCTCCCCAGAGTGACGATGCTCTGTAGCAGCATCTGGTTGATGGCCTTGGCTAGGTGCAGGAGCATGGCCCCGGCCCCAACTGTGGATTTCCCCACTCTGAATTGGGTCCCAATGGAGCGATGGCTGTCCAGTATGGCGAGCTTCCACAAGGAAACGGTGATGCGCTTCTGCAGGGGGATGGAGGGTCTTATGCGGGTATCCTGTCACCTGAGGGCAAGGGCAAGTGACCTACAGAGTTCCTAGACAGTGGCCTTCCACATGTGGAAGTTCTGCAGCCACTGCTTGTCATCCAATAGCTGCAGGGATGTGGGCCCATCAGTCCGAACTTGTCTCTCACTGCCAGAAGTGGCGTTCTGTGTGTCTAGGGGATTGAGGGGCATGCGCAGCACTAGGGGCACAAGGACCTGGGGGATTAGATCCTGCAGTCCAAGCTGGTCCTCATCTTACTGCAGCAGCATGCGGGCGGTCTGCACGAATTGCACCATGAGGCACAGCACAAGGTCCATGAGCCTGACACCGCTTTGCAGCAGCTCTGGCTCCAGGCTTTGAGTGCTGTGGTGTCCACGAGGGCAACCAGAACACACTGCATCCCTTTTGTGTCCTGCAAAGCGGAACGCAGTAGAGGAGTGGTATGTGACATGCATCTGTGGAGAGAAGCCACTGAAAGCACAGCTTGCCTGACCAAACAGCTACAGAAAGCCTCTGCCTTCCTGATGCCCTCCCCAGAGTGCTTCCAGGTGCTCTAAGTCTGAGTCAGGCTCCAATCAGTGTGAATGCACTATTTCAAAATAATTCTGACTAATTCCGATGCTCCCCTGCAGTGGAGGCAAGCTATTTTGATTTTGTTACTTCTGGAGGATTTTTTTCAATGTTAGTAATTTTGAAATAATTTCCTAGTGTAGATATGCCTTCAGAGAGTTCAGTGCTTCCATCCAGGCTGCAGAGGGGTGCCTCTCTCTGCTGTGAACCCCCTCCTGCACTCAGCTACCTAGGGCATTTCTTGCACCGTCCTCATTTATAATCGTTAGCCCAGCACTTTGGGTGCCCACCACCGATTTCATATAATTTTCTGAGTGGGTCTCCCTCAATCTCTCCCAGTGAAACTGTTTGGGTATGTCTACACTACAAAGTAAGTTCGAACTAACGGACGTTAGTTCGAACTAACTTTAATAGGCGCTACACTAGCGCTCCGCTAGTTCGAATTTAATTCGAACTAGCGGAGCGCTTAGTTCGAACTAGGAAAACCTCATTTTACGAGGATTAAGCCTAGTTCGAACTAGCTAGTTCGAATTAAGGGGTGTGTAGACCCTTAATTCGAACTAGCGGGAGGCTAGCCCTCCCCAGCTTTCCCTGGTGGCCACTCTGGCCAACACCAGGGAAACTCGTCTGCCCCCCTCCCGGCCCCGGACCCCTTAAAGGGGCACGGGCTGGCTACGGTGCCCGTGCCAGGTGTAAGCCTGCCAGCACCCAGCCAGCAGACCCTGCACCTGGCACGGATCGAGCCACCCACCTGATGCCCCCCAGCCCTGCCCCTCTTCCCGGAACCAGGCTGGCGGCTCCCAGGAGGTTGCCCGGGACCGCAAGAGGCGGGCACCCGCCTGGGCTAGTGTGGACATCGTGGACCTCATCCACGACCTCCACACTAGGCACAGGAAAGTGGCCGTCTAGGGCAGGATAGCTGCCAGCATGGCCACCCAGGAGCAGGTGTGCATGAAAATCAAGGTGGTCCACTGAGACCCCTGACCCTGAGCCCTGAGCTTACAATGGCCGTCCTGGGTCAGACCAAAGGTCCATCTGGCCCAGTAGCCTGTCTGCCGACAGCGGCCAACC
This sequence comes from Pelodiscus sinensis, assembly GCF_049634645.1. Taxonomy (NCBI): domain Eukaryota; kingdom Metazoa; phylum Chordata; order Testudines; family Trionychidae; genus Pelodiscus; species Pelodiscus sinensis. The sequence continues at coordinate 196,989,634 of NC_134712.1, read as the reverse complement.
CTAGGGACCCTGGAGGGGATGGACCAAAGACAGTGACCAAGCCATTTGTCTCGTGCCATCCCTCTCCAGCCTTCCACAAACCTTGGGCAGGGACACCACTCCTACCCCCTGGCTAATAGCACTCCATGGACCCAACCTCCATGACTTGATCTCACTTCCATTTAAACTCTGTTCTAGTTCTAGCCTTCACAGCCTCCTGAAGCAAGGAGTTCCACAGGTTGACTCTTTGCTTTGTGAAGAAACTTTCTGTTACTAGTTTGAAGCCTGCTACCCATTCCTTTCCTTTGGTGTCCTCTAGTCCTTCTTTATGGGAACTAATGAAGAACTTTTCTGTATGCACCCTCTCCACCCAACTCCTGCTTTTAGAGACCTCTATCCTGTCGTCCCCCGTCCTCCCCCGGTCTCCTCTTTTCTAAGTTGAAAAGTCCCAGTCTCTTTAGCCTCTCTTCATATGGGACCTGTTCCCAACCCCTGATCATTTTAATTGCCCTCCCTTCTCCCACCCTCTCTCTTCCCCTCTCCCACCTCCTTTTCCCAGTCTCCCCCAGTTTTGTTCAATAAAGACAGATTCCATTTTTGAACACAATTGTCCTTTATTTTGTACATCAAGAAGAGGGGCTAGGGAAGGGTAAGTGGAAGGATGTGAGGGAGGAATGGGGTACGAGCCCCCAATGGGGAGGACTGGGCTGGCTCTGCAGGCTTCTGGGGGTGGAAGCTCTCCTGCAGCCCCCCAATTGCCCCCTCTGCCCAGATGGCAGCCTGCGGCAAGTGCAGCCGGTCTGAGGGCCGAGTGCTGTGATGTGCCCAGTGCGGGTACTCCGGGCAATCCAAGCCAGGACTGCTTTGCAAGCGGGACACCCCTGAGAACTGTCAGTCCGGGGTGGGGGTCGGGACCCTTTAAGCACAGCCCTTGGCTAGCCTGAGACAGCATCTCCACGCTCTAAGTCCTCCTCTGATGCCCTGTCGGCACTGCTTCCGGCCATCCTTAAGCCTGGTTCAGGGTCCACTTAATGTGGACATGCTAGTTCGAATTAGAAAAATGCTAATTCGAACTAGTTTTTTAGTCTGGATCCGTTAGTTCGAATTAACGTTGTAGTGTAGACGTACCCTTTCACTTTAGATAATAATTATGTGTGAGAGAGAAACAGAGGCTATGTCTACATTACACTTCTTTTTTGGAAAAGGTATGCAAATTGTGCTCCATAATTTGTATACCTTTTTCCATTTCTTTTGTCGGAAGAGGTTTTTCTGAAATTTGGCCTGTCTACACTGGGCCAAATTTCAGAAAAGACTCCTTTTTCAGAAGAGCCCTTCTTCTTTCTTGTGAAACAAGGTTTACAGGGCTTCCAAAAGAGCACGTCTGCTCTTCTGAAAAAAAATTCGGAAGACGTATTCCCTGGATGTGGCTGAGTTTTTCTGGGATACAGGTATCCTGGAAAAACTCCATAGTGTAGACATAGCCAGAGTGAGCCTCCAGAAGAGTGGTTCTGTAACCTGGTAATTAGAGCACTCACCTCAGAAGGTGGAAACCCAAGATCCAGTCCTCCTTCTCCAATAAGTCTGATTAGTTTTCAGAGACATCAAAGGAGCCCCCTCATCAGACTATCCCACTGCTCAGTGCTCTCCCACAAAAGTTGGCAGATCCCTCCCTGTTCAAATTCCTTCTTCTCATAAGGGAGGACTTGAACTGGTGGCCTCATAAAGCCTGGCTGAGCCCCCTAACCTGTTAGCTAGATGGGAGGGCTTAGTGTGTCAGTGGCGTCATCTTGTGCAGTTAGGAGAGCTCTGAGTATGCCTACTGGATCAGGCCCCTCACATGTGCTAGATGGAGGAACACTTCTCTTTCCCCAATTTGTGAGTCACACTGGAGCTTAAGTGGGAGACAGGCAGCTGGATGTGTACAATGAATCATAGAATCCTAGGGCTGGAGGAGACCTCAGGAGGTCATCAAGTCCAGCCCCCTGCCCAAAGCAGGACCAACCCCAACTAAATCATACCAGCCAGGGCTTTGTCAAAACGACACTTAAAAGCCTCTAGGGATGGAGCTTTCACCACCTCCCTAGGTAACTCATTCCAGTGCTTCACCACCCTTCTAGTGAAATAGTTTTTCCTAATATCCAACCTAGACCTCCCCACTGCAACTTGAGACCATTGCTCCTTGTTCTGCCATCCGTCACTACTGAGAACAGCCTCTCTCCATCCTCTTTGGAACCTCCCTTCAGGAAGTTGAAGGCTGCTATCAAATCCCCTTCACTCTTCTCTTCTGCAGACTAAATAAGCCCAGATCCCTCAGCCTCTTCTCATAGGTCATGTGCTCCAGCCCCCTAATCATTTTGGTCGCCCTCCACTGGACCCTCTCCAATGCGTCCACATCCTTTCTGTAGCAGGGGGCTCAGAACTGGACACAATACTCCAGATGTGGCCTCACCAGAGCTGAATAAAGGGGAATAATCACTTCTCTAGATCTGCTGGCGATGCTCCTCCTAATGCAACCTAATACTCCATTCACCTTCTTGGCTACAAGGGCACACTGTTGACTCCTATCCAGCTTCTCATCCACTGTAACCCCCAGGTCCTTTTCTACAGAACTGCTACTTAGCCAGTCGGTCCCCAGACTGTAACAATGGTTGGGATTCTTCCTTCCCAAGTACAGGTTGAGGCAGCAGTGCATACGCCCAGAGGCCGAAACAGAACTTCTATTGCAAAAGCGTAGACACCAAGTGAGTTTAAGAAGCTAGTCTTCAGGACTGAGCAGGGGCTTTGTGAATACCATTGGAGCCTGGATCTGGGACTTAGGACCCTAAAGTTCAGTGAGGCACTTGAGTCACTTTGTGATTGTAGCCCTAAGTATGAGACAACAGATGGATAGAGCAAGAGACAGGGAATACATGGAGTCAGCATGAAAGGCTGGCATCTCTATGCAGCAGCTGCCCAACCATTCTCAAACTGTTCATAGGCATCGTGGCAAAGGAGAGCGTGGAGGAGGGATAGGAAGGAGGAGAATGAGGTGGCTTTGCAGAAGTTTCCAGGGAACTGCTCCCCACCATGAGGGGTAGCACAGGAGAAAACACAAAGGTGCTGGTTTGAAAATAGAACAAGCAGGCCCACTGGCATCCAACACGGATGTCTCGATAGCAGAAGAGAGGTGGTAGTTGGGTGGGGCTTAGATATGCAGGGTCTTGAAAGGGAAGGCACAGCATTTATGTCCAATGTACTAGAGAAGGGGGAGCCAGTGGAAGAACACAGAGAGTGGGGTGACAGGGTCAAGCTGGTGGGTAAAGACAATGATCTCTGTGGCGTCATTCTGAATAGATATGTGAGGGACATGTCTACATTTGTCAAAGCCACAGAGAAGGGTGTTGCAGTAACTGAGACATCAGCCGATGAGAGCCCAGAGGAGAGTTCTAGCGTGTGAGTGGATAATAGGCTGTATCACAGAAATGTTATGCAGAAAGCATTGACAAGATTTAGATACAGTCGAAGATGACACCCAGGTTATGGCCTGAGTGATGGGCTCCACCTCCCTATTTGCATTAGTAATGACAAGAAATATCCATGACAGTGAGCATATGTCATACACTGCCAATCTTCAGGCAGCCTGTGGCTTCGGTAATCCCTGTCGAGCTGTCACACTAGGGATGGCTTTGGCTTGGACAGCAGGGATCTATTAGCCTGAAGCTATTGCTCCGATTCAGGAGAGCTGGGATCTCTCTCCTCCCCAAATCACCACTCACTGTTTCTCTATGGAAGGAAGGAGGCTGCCTTGTTCTTTGCCCACCTGATTCTAAGCACAGAGCTTAGGTGTGTGTGAGGCTTTTCCTGCCAGGCGAGCACGGCGCTCTGAGTCAGCAAACCCTCCTGATGTTCAGGTAGAGACTCATCTGGGGGACTGTCAGCCGATGGTCAGGGCAGTGCATGTGGGTGTGTTATACCTGAGTCTTCAACTGCTGGGACACAAGGTCCCGTCGCAGCAGGCAGCCTAGGGAAGGCTGAGGGGTGCCCTGAGAAGTTTAACGTCTGTGTCTTTGACCGCTAGGACCAGGTCCCTTCGTGGTGGGCAGCCAACAGGCTGACAGACGCCCCAGAGTTTACAGGGAGAGCTTATTACACCTCAGATTTTGACTGCTAGGATACATGATCTCTTCACAGTGGGCAGCCTAGGGAAGGCTGAGAGATGCCCCTATGGATCTGTCCCCTGGAAGTGACACGATCCAAATGCCCAGCTCTACCTGTATCTGTGCCTTATTACTGGCTGGAGCTCTTTTAAATTGTGCTTGGTTCTGTTACAGCAACTGGAGGAGTCAGGTTAAAGCTTAAACAGTTACAGGTTTATTAAAGAAGCTTATAAATCATATGTTTCCAATGGCTATTGCTCTATTTCTTAACTGCTAGCAAATATAGATCTTAAAAATAGTTACAAAGAAAATAAAAATAGAAAATAGAAATAATGGTACCAAGTGACAGCTTAATCTTTAAAGAGCTCTAAGTCTATGTGTACACTTAAGATAAAGGACCACATCCAGGTACAATTTGTACCCCCTTCTGTGCCTTTCCACTTCAGCATATCAGGCCAGGGCTGGTCCCTCAACTCCTAGGAAAGACGAATACGAGGTGGGTGTCCCCGTGGAACCTCAGGAGGCCAATCACCTAACCCGACCAGCAGATAGATGGTAGATTGACACTCAGAGTAAGTGTGGTGCTGGACCCATCTTTATACCCATAGGGGCCTGTATCCTCTTTCTTATCTAAGATGCCAAATTGTGTTGGTCCATCTTTGTGACGTCAGTTCTTACAAGGGAGTTTCAACTTAATTTACACTTGCAAGAGAGATAACTAAATTGTGAGTACTGGACATTCTTTACTGGGAGGGAGATTTCTCCCCCCATGGACGGCTGTGTGTTCGTATCAATATAGGTGCCAGCCAAGGCAGTTCTCGCAGCCTCGAGGTCAACAATTGGCAGATCACTGTTTACAGCCATCCAGGGTCACAGCAGCCAGCATATCCGGGCCTTCTGTCAAGGCTTCAAAGACTATGCTGATTTTACTGCTCTGTGTGCCCTGTATGCTTCCAGGCAAGCAAAGATGGATGTTATGGGGGGGGGGGGGGAGGTTCCTGTCTGGCTACAGGGACTCATCTGCCACCTCAGTAGAGAGCTCAGTATAGCCAGGGAAAGTCAGACCCATCCACTTGGGCACAAAGGTGTCAGCGGAAGCTCCTATCTCACCCAAATTAGTCTGAGGTAGAGAGCTGTAGAATTCTCCTCCCTCATGAGGCCTGAGGAGAAGCAGTTCTAGCTTCCTTCTGCTTCCTCCCTGCTCTTTCAAAGATGAGGAGCAGTGATAGCAATTAGGGAGGAGGAAGATCAATCAAGAGGGCCAAAGAGGGCACCAACAGCATTGGGGTCCCCTTGCTATCCTCAACTGCCCCAGGAGGAAAGAGGCAGTAGGTTTCTCCTCAGGTATCCAGGGGCAAGGGAAAGGTGCCTGAACTCTGCACCAGTAGCATTTGGGGAGGCCCCCTAACTTGCTGTCAAAAGGGGACTAGCATTGGGGGTTCCTTACATTTCTTCCTCATTAGCCTCCATTATGTTTCCTGTGCCAATTTTGCATCATTATATTTGCATCAATGAAATTTAGACAGAGATGGTTTGTGAAAGAAAACGGTAAAGGCTTTATTCTCTTTCCACTAACGTTGTATGGAAACATTTTTGAAAAGGAACTACTAGATCTGGACCCTGATTTACCTTCCAGAAATCTAGGAGACAAAATGACAGGTGACTCAGCACGATGGTCTTACACGTTCAAACTGAGTAGTTATTAACTAGCCACATTGTACTCAACTTTTACATAGGTAATTGTTTTTTCTTAAAGAAACAGCTGCTGAAATCAAGAGAAAGTGGGTTACCTATGTTGATGGGAGAAAGCCCCACCCACCAACACAGGGGCTACGCCTAGACTGGCCCCTAATTCCGGAAAAGTCATGCAAAGCAGGTAAGTCAGAATAGGGAAATCCGCGGGGGATTTAAATATCCCCCGCGGGATTTAAATAAACATGTCCGCCGCTTTTTTTCTGGCTTGGGGAAAAGCCGGAAAAAAGCATCTAGACTGGCGCAATCCTCCGGAATAAAGCCCTTTCAAGTAGGAATAAGAAATCCTCCGGAAAAGGGCTTTATTCCGGAGGATCGCGCCAGTCTAGATGCTTTTTTCCGGCTTTTCCCCAAGCCGGAAAAAAAGCGGCGGACATGTTTACTTAAATCCTGCGGGGGATATTTAAATCCCCCGCGGATTTCCCTGTTCTGACTTACCTGCTTTGCATTACTTTTCTGGAATTAGGGGCCAGTCTAGACGTAGCCAGGGAGCGTCTTCACTGAAGTGGTGCAGATGCAGCTTTTTAAGTCTAAACGAGCCTTCCGCTGCAGAACTGCCGTAGCATCATTTTAAGTGCACACATTGCCTCAGAGAAAAGGAAAAAAAATCCTGCAAGCCCTGTTCTAAGGGGAGAGGGTTTGAAGGAAAAGCTACGCAGAAATTGAGAGCCAGCAACTAGTAGGGTGCTGTCTGTGAAACAGTGACTCCCTGTTCGGATGGAAAGGATGCTGAGAAACTGGTCAGCGGCACTAGGTAACTTGTACTGTACAGAAAAGGGAATCTAGCTAATATAGCAGTGTAAAGTCTGAGATTGTCTCTTCATGTTTATTTTCTGTGTGACTTGGATGTGTTTGCTTTCCCTCACTGTTGCAGCCCTGAACCTGTGATTTTTCCATTAAAGAAACGATTTGTTTATTTATACCTGAAGCATATCTCTGTTGTGCAACCTGTGTGGAGTGTGCACGTCAAAGGGAGCTGGTATCTGGGGGCAGGCACACTCAGCGGTGATGAACCAGAATGGGAAAGCATGAACATCTTGTAGTTAAGAACTTGGGTTTGGCACACCCGAGGAAACTTTTCCACTATTTTTAACTATTTCACTAGGAGAGTGGTAAAGCACTGGAATGTATTACCTTAGGTAGGGGGTAGAAACTCCGTCTCGAGGGCTGTGTCTACACTGGCATGAATTTCCGGAACTGCTTAAAACGGAATACTACTCCGTTTTCAGTTTTTCCAGAAAAGGAGCGTCTACATTGGCAGGCTGCTTTTCCAGAAAAGCCCTTTTTCCGGAAAAGCGTGTGTGGCCAATGTAGACGTGCTTTTCCGGAAAAGAGCCCCGATCGCCATTTTCGCAATCGGGGCTTTTTTCCGGAAAAGACTACTGGGCTGTCTACACTGGCCCTTTTCCGGAACAGTGTTCCGGAATAAGGACTTATGCCCGAGCGGGAGCAGAATAGTTTTTCCGGAATAGCGGTTGATTTTGTACAGTAGAGCATCGTTGCTTTTCCGGAAATTCAAGGGCCAGGGTAGACAGCTCGCAGCTTATTCCGGAAAAGCGGCTGATTTTCCAGAATAAGTGGCCCAGTGTAGACACAGCCTAAAGGTTTTTGAGTCCCAGCCTGACAAAACCTTGGCTGGGATGATTTAGTTGCGCTTGGTCCTGCTTTTAGTAGGGTGTTGGACTTGATCTTCTGAGGTCTCTTCCAACCCTAGGATTCTGTGATTCTATGACTTAGGACCAGACTAGATTGTTGAGGTTCAGACCTCTATGCTTGTGGGCTGGCTATTGGGCTTGTGGGCTGGTTCAGACACCATAGCAGCAAGGCATCCAAAGTTACAGGGCAGGTGGTGGCAGGACCCTTTTCTTCTCTGGGTGATCCCTTCAACCATCATAGTTATGGATCTGAATATTACTATTAATGATGGCAGCCCCTCCCCTTTTTAATTTCCTTTAGGCAAGAGCAAATATTCTTTCCCCCCAAGGTGCCTTTGAATTTACTACTAATCTCCTTTCCTTTGTGCAAATGAGTTCCTGCCTCTGAACTCTGGCTCAGCACTAAGCGAGACAGACAAGACTGTACATAAGCACCTATGGAAACTGCTTTCCCAAGAAAACCTGGTAAACTGCCAGTAATAAATACATTCATGGTGAGACAGTAAAAAGTACTGAAGAGTTTAAAATAAATTCAGAGTTATTTAAACTTAATTTATGACCAGGAAAATAAACCCTCTTATAATATTAATTTTTTTTTCTGGGCCATCAACTGTCTCACACTACTGGTTTTGGATGTAAGGTCACTGGAAACAACATATCAGAGGTGTCAGCAACACAAATCAAGTGAAATTCCCTTAAAAATAAAAATGTCAGGAGTAAAATAATAGGCAATAGTTATTTCATGGCATGAAAGACTTGCAATATATCAAGAGTTCACCTTTTTCCATCTATATGATATATCACTGTGAGCACTACATATACCTCCATTTTACAAATTTTAAATAGAAACTCTGCATACAACAACAATAATGATGATGGAAAAAATTGCAATAACATAATTATTTGGGTGCAGATAAACATGCCAGAATATTTCCTAATTTATGTCAAATGACAAAGCAATAGTCCTGAGGACAATACGCAGGTAAGCCCAACAGCATTTGTAATGGATGCTATGTAGGATTGTTTTTGCATGCTGCTAGAAAACTGAAGAGTTGGAAGAGAAAAGAAGCCCGAGCAAACATGCTGGAGTTTCTATCCTGGGATTTTCTTGGGGAAGCACTTTCTATGGGCTGTATAATTGGAGCATAGTCTCACCCAGAACATTTTAACAAAGGAATGGGAAACTCCACTATGAAGATAGTGGTCTAAGTACATTTCTGATGTGATTCTTTCAAGTCTACGGGGTTATACCTGGACAAACATGCCTTGGTCTGTTTCATTTGTCTTCTCTCCTTATTTCAGAGGCATGTTTCATCACACCATTTATGATTGTTTTCAAACACCTACCAGAAAGCAGGTCACTAATTTGGCATACATAACATAATGCGTTGTTAAAACTATAAAGGCTAAACATTGGGATAATGTACATACTCTGGATTGCACTGCACTTTGTGTCATACAGATTCAAAGACAAATACTTACTGCTAAGCATGTGCTTTCAGTCCATATCATAGCAGAACTTTCCCCCCAGAATGCAGGTGCCATTGTGCCTGCACTTTGTCTGGTAAGTGCAAGAATCTGTCAGTGTTTGGATCTGTGTGTGTGGGGAGAGGGGTACTGTGCCTGCTGTACCTCGTGCTAACGGGATGCTTAAGATGAAGATTCTGATGGCAAAGGAAAGAGACAAAGCTGTGTTTTTACAAGATAGTTATAAGATCAATGCATCCAGGATAGGGTGAGAACTAGGGAGAACTTACACTCTCATGAGCCTCAGGCCTGCAATCTGAGAGCACATTCATAGCCCTAGAAGGAAAGGCCCTGCAGATGTCTAATAGGTGACCTGGGGAGAGAAACTGCTACCAGAGAGACTTTTAAAAGATGGACATGGTTCAGATAGATTTCAACCAATGTCCCCTCCTAAAAAGACTTGTCTTTGAAGACTCTTCAGGAAAGAGTTAACACAAAGAACACTCATTCTCTGAAGGCAAGTATAGCAGACATAGCTACAAGAAAATTATTTTGGGGTTGCTTTAGGCTTTTCTTTGATGGAAAAGAATGGTAATGGTAGCTCTGAAGTGTATGGAACGCGTGTGTAAAAAGTGAAGGATCACTGTATTTTGGAAAGGAAGACTTGATTTTCTTCAGGGAATGAGATAGAAGTTATACTCTACTTTGGATAAAAGAAACTTTGGAGAACTGAAATTCCTGCCAAGCCTGGAACTTGCAGAGCTCACAAGTTCTTCAGGATTCCAGCCCTTGCAGCTTTCCTCTCTTACCAGCTTTTCAGGCTCTCTCTTAGTAATTCCATAGTAATTCCTACTTAAAGGAAAGTCAAGTTCGGTGCGCGCGCGCGCACACACACACACACACAAGGAATTTCACAATAAAGCTTCACCATTCCATTTTTCTGGCATGCAAAAGGAGCTCCCAGGGGATTCCATCTGTTGGCAGGGTTAATAGCTCACCAGATCACTTGGCCTGTGTCTACACTGGGCCACTTATTCTGGAAAATCAGCCGCTTTTCCGGAATAAGCTGCGAGCTGTCTACACTGGCCCTTGAATTTCCGGAAAAGCAACGATGCTCTACTGTACAAAATCAGCCGCTATTCCGGAAAAACTATTCTGCTCCCGCTTGGGCATAAGTCCTTATTCCGGAACACTGTTCCGGAAAAGGGCCAGTGTAGACAGCCCAGTAGTCTTTTCCGGAAAAAAGCCCCGATCGCGAAAATGGCGATCGGGGCTCTTTTCCGGAAAAGCGCGTCTACATTGGCCACAGACGCTTTTCCAGAAAAAGGGCTTTTCCAGAAAAGCAGCCTGCCAATGTAGACGCTCCTTTTCCGGAAAAACTGAAAACGGAATAGTATTCCGTTTTAAGCAGTTCCGGAAATTCATGCCAGTGTAGACACAGCCCTCTTGTGTAAGGGACTTAATTCCAACAGAAGAATATGACCTGTGGGGTTCCCACATTCCAAAAATCTGGCTTGGCAGGAAAGAGGGAAGTCAGTATGTATAGATCTTAATTATTTTTTTCTTTCTCTCCTGGTATAATGGGAGTCTCTAAAAATGTTCTAGTCTATTCTGTTTCTTGTACCATGCCCATCACTGTGGTATCTGTTTGCCTCCATGCCTATTTTTCCTGACTCAACCAAAATACCACAGCAGTATGGATTCTGGGATGCATTTCTTTTCAGGATATTTTAAACATTTCCTTTGCCTTTCCTATTGGCATAAGGCTACTCAGAATGTCCTCTGAACCAGTGAAAGGATTTTGATTTCATCTCTGTGTCTCATCCTAATTTGGATTGTTAGGGTTTATCTTGAGGTCCCCAAAGTCCATCTTAAAATGAGATATTCTTGATCCATTTTTGTCATATATACCAACCAAGGATTAAGATATTGACTTTGATGAATTGTGTGCATCACCCTTTTCATTCCCTATAGCACTGTAAAAATATAGTCCTAGATACCAAGAAAAGGTGAAATATTATGTCTGACGAATGTGACTTTATTCTTCTATATGTTCAGAACTCCCAACTGTTCCTTGTCACAATGGACTTCCTCATTTTAGATTCAGAATTTATTTCTCTCCTGTACTAAACTGCTGTGATCTCATCAGAAATGTTAAATCATGAAACTAAGGTTATAGACAATGTTACTTAAGCTAAATAATTGATCTCATGTAATTTTCAGGTTCTTACATGCATACTTTAATGGTCTCTCTCCTTTAGGAGCTTTTTTCACACCATATCCCACTAGTTGAGTATATGTAGGTTGGAGGGTACAGAGGTATAATTTTGTTTGTTTCTCTCTAATCTGAAAATATATTTAAACTCAGCAAGAATCTCTATACCAGTTTGTTGTTCTTAGATTTAATATTATTCTGACTGACCTGCAAACAAACACTTTCCTCTTCACTTAAATTGTGAATGTTATTTTTAAAACCTATTTCGGGACTAGAACATAAATCCTTTATTTTTCTGCATTATAGTATTATTTCAGAACATTATTGGGAGACATAATTTAGGCTCTCTCACCAAGGTATGTTAACCTTGACCTGCAAAACCAATCTTAGGCTTATTGTATTCTTTGCATAATATCTTCCGCTGTAGGAAGTAAGCTGAGGCCACTAAACTCACTTCATTTGATAATTCTTCCAGCAATCTGATCAGAATGATTTATGGTCATTCTGGTCAAAGCTGGATTTAATTCAGGGTCACACAAAGAAAGATAAAAGGTGACTATGCTGGTCAACCCCTATTTATCTAAGGATTTTTTGTTATTAAAGGAATTAATCTGATAATGTTCCCATATCCGGTGCAGTAAATTATTTATACATTTGATACAAATTGTGTCATACAAAGATTAAGATTAAGCCTTAAATTGCTAACATGAGGCTCAGGGATTTAGTCCAATGATGATTCTTATCAAGATCTGCACCTAAATCCGTGAGTATTGCTTTGAAAGCATACAGCTACATATGTTCTGAAATTTTGTGCTTAGTTTTATATATTGCCAGACCTGCTCACATACAATGTTACGTTTTTTCTTTAAGCACAAAATCCAAAATAAATCTAGTTTTGAGGAAAATCTTCTACGCTCCTGTGAAATGTTTATTGAAGTGTCTGTTTTCAGAAATGATTAGACCTTTATAGTTCATTTTGAGGTTCTGAGTGACAGATATTTACTACAGAATATAATGATACAGCAATTTTATTCATTCTCGCTAAGTTTGAGGGGAGCTTTCTCTGCCTTGAGGCACTGAATTTTCACTCTGAAGTAATTTCTAATATTGCTTTATCCTATTACTTGCAAATTCAATATAATTAGAGGCATATTCAGTTATTACCAATTTGAACTCTCGCCCAGCTTTTTTCAGCCTATTGCTTTCTCAAAACACTTTATTAAAAACTTGTTTTACTGTCACATGTTTTAAAGGAAAATAATATCTCACAACTAATCATTTATTAAGATAATGCAAACACACAAGGAAGAAAAACCAACAATGGAATGTCACTGGAAACAGATGGAAAGGTAGAAATAAACCTTGGCTTAGTTGCACTTGAATAGTATGAATTCAAATTTGAAACCTATATTAGCAATATTTTGATCCCTGGAGTGATAAATAGAAAGTTAGATTGTCAAACAATTATTTCTTTTGCTTTTGAGTGTACAAGCACAACATTACCTAAACTCCCTCACCATTTCAAATATTGTGTTCTGAATGCTGATGTGCTTTTGTACTCATATGAGTCTATTTAATAAAAACTGAGCAACAAGTAAAAATGAATTCACCGTATTTTTCAATTTTAATATGTTCTTTCCTTTTTTCTTCTTCCTAGGTTGGCTGCCAATCTCATGGCATAAAAAATGAGAAATTCCATTTTTAGTGGCAGACAATGGGCCACGGTACACAGTTAGGACTGCAGATATCCTCAATTCATAGTGAAACTCCCTGTAATGTCAAGGGTTGGTTCTCACATAGAACAAGGATAGAATATGACCTATATATAATAAGGTAACTGCTGATGATGGTGCTTATTTATTCAGTGCCTTTTTGTTGTATTCAATATCATTCACTGGAATATATGTTCTTCTGTTATCTTTGCCTTTTGTTTCACTTCCTTCCCTATCCTCCTTTTGTCTTCTCTATCTCTTTCTTGTCATTGCATCTAGCCTCTCTCTTATCAGTTGCATTTCCTTCCCTCTTGCCATGGGCTTCACTCCTACGTTCTGAGAGCCTTTGTTTCAGACTGCCCTGCATATTCAGGAAGACAACATGGCATTGGTTACCTTCAAGCCATGGTTGGTGGGTTAATTTCAAAACCCCGAAGGCTAGAAATTTACCATTTTGTTTTGAAATGAAAGCTGAGAGGCCGTAGAATTCAAATTCATTATGCAAGCCACATAAATGCATCATGTGGGCTGGATCCAGCCTGTAGGATGAGAATTTAATATCCTTGTTGTAGGATGAAAAAGGTAAATAAGGAATAAAAAATGCAAAGGGGTAACCGCCATGGGAGATGGCTAATGCGGTAAATATGATCAAGTCCTCGAAAAGGGCTGGATCCTACTTTGTGTGTGCACGCTAATTTCACCCAGTAACCAATCATGGGAGTTTTGAGTGTTCAAGAACACAGGATCAGGCCATGTTTGTGAACTATGCTGGTCATTTATATTTTCTGGCTACTGGTAACCCATGAAGAATTAATGCTTTTGTAGGAGCAGTAGGGCTTATGAGTGGGACTTTTACTCCTGAGTCACTCCTACCCTTTATTCTTTGCAGACTGCAATTCCTAGAGATAAGACATGCTATACATGAGCTGGTCTATGACATTTCATACTCTGGAGGGCTCTCTGCACAAGCACGATATGAATGCACAGACAGGAAAATGCAGCATGTTTTTATTTGATGTTCCACATGTATTGTGATACTGCTCTCAGTGAAGTTCTTAGTAGGTAAGGACCATGTCACATTTGCCAGGAATTGGCACTATTGTTTGCATGCTTAGGGTACGTCTATACCGCATGCTTATTTTGAAATAAGCTATTTTGAAATTTTTTTGGAAATAGCTTATTTCGAAATAGCACGTCCATGCTACACGGAGGTCTCAAAATTAGTCTGAGGCAGGCTCCGCTAAGGTGGACTCCCCAGGAAGCACTGGGGAGTAATTGCTTTCAGTGGCCCTGGAGGAGTTATTTCGAAATAGCAGCAGTAGAGCATGCACATACCGCTAGCTATTTTGAAAGAAGCATTATTCCTCATGCAATGAGGTTTGCAGATTTCAAAATAAGCCATCTGTTATTTCCCATTTATCACAAAATAATGGAATTGCTGTGTAGATGCTCACATTGTTATTTCATGTCTGCTGTGTAGACATACCCTTAATGAAGCAACCAAGAACTGAATGGGTAATGCTCATTAATTGGCTATGGAGAGAGACACTGGCACTCTTGCTGTCTTTGCTGTGTCTCCCTAGTGTATGGAGAACCTCAGTCCCCAGAGCTATCAATCTGTTGCCTTGTACAAGGAATTAAATTCTTTAGTAGAAGAATAAAAAGGTTGACAGTATAGGGCCACATGCATTTGTGGCTCTGTCAGTAACCACAACATATAGATAACTCAGTGACAAGTTAACCTGGCCTGGCAGCAGACATATTTACACCTTGTGAAGGGAAAATTTCCTTGTTTTATAATGCAGTTGCTGTTCAGTGACCAGATCAGTGTGCCAGTTTGAATCAGCACAGACTTATGTAACTCAGCCTTTCAACTCACAGGAAGCAACTGCCTCAATTTTCTTGGAACATCAGAATTTTTTTGACCTTTGTAGCGTGAACCATGATTTTTCAATTAGCGGTCTTGTAATTAAATCAACTGATTAAATAAAGTACGAGCTGTAAAGTACCATTACGTATCTATACCTCCCAGGGACTTCAGTGATACATAGATTATTCCCAAGTACAATCTGGACATTGGCTCCCTCCTTCTATATAACTTCAAATCTTCCCTTCCTAAGTGCTATTTCTTGTCACTGCCTGAAATGTCCATCCAAAGAAAAAGCATTGAGGCTGAGAGGACAGGACTGTAGACACGTTGGGTCTACAGGCAGTCCCCGGGTTACGTACAAGATAGGGACTGTAGGTTTGTTCTTAAGCTGAATTTGTAGGTAAGTCGGAACTGGCGTCCAGATTCAGCCGCTGCTGAAACTGACCAGCAGCTGACTACAGGAAGCCTGAGGCAGAGTTTCTCTGCCCCGGGCTTCCTGGAATAAGCCACTGATCAGTTTCAACAGCAGCTGAATCTGGACGCCTGGGACAGAGCAGCTGGGGCGCTGTCGGGTAGGTCCCCGCAGCCCCGCACCTCGGCGCTGCGGGGACCAACCCAGCAGCAACCCAGCTGCTCTGCCCCAGGCGTCCTGATTCAGCCACTGCTAAAACTGACCAGCAGCGGCTGAATCAGGATGCCTGGGGCAGAGCAGCTGGGGTGCTGCCGGGTTGGTCCAGTAGTGCCGAGGAACCAACCGGCAGCCCCCCAGCTGCTCTACCACAGGCGTCCGCGAGAAAAGCCTGGTCTTCTGGGGGGGAGAGGGTGCACTAGCTGCGCCCTCCCCCCCCCCCCAGCAGACCAGGGAGATGTGGGCGGCGGGACCGAGACACGCCAAGACACGCCGCGGTCTCTCCGCGGCTTTGCTCCGCGTCTCCCTGGTCTGCTGGGGGCCTCCCCCCGCAGCAGACCAGGGAGACGTGGAGCAGCTTTTCTTGCCCCGGAGGACACGGGCGGCGGGACCGCGGCGCATCTGGGTGATCCCCACCACCCGCGTCCTCCGGGGCGAGAAAAGCCCCATTCGTAAGTACAGATCCGACATAAGTCGGATCCGCATAACCCGGGGACTGCCTGTATTCTTGCCTCTGCAGCTGGCCTACAGTGTGGTACCATACAAATCATGCCATCTCATTGGCTTTGTCTCCACTGCCAGCTTTTGCTGGCAGAGAGTATGCAAATGAAGTACTGATTAGCATAAGGAGAGGCATAAGGATCTTGTGCAAAAAGGGGTTTTTGCACAAAAAGGAAACGTCCATACTGCTTGTTTTTGTGCAAAAACCCCTTGTGCAAAAACAGCTTGAACTGATTATGCAAATGAAGCATGACAAAAATGCTAATCAGTGCTTCATTTACATACTCTCTGCTGGTAAAAGCTGGCAGTGTAGACATAGCCTAAGTGCCTCATTTTCCCAGCCTCTAAAATGGGGCTTTGAAAGCTGCTTTGAGATCTGCAGGTAGAAAGTGCTGTGGAAAATGCAGGTATTATTAATTCATCCACCCTTGACCCCTGGACTTCCTGGTCTCCCAGTCTCACAATTCACTCTAAGGATTTCCACTCTTTTTTCTGAATTTCTTAACTTCTGCCGTCACACTGATTCCCCTCTCACTGCCCTTCTCTTCATAGCTGTCCCTCATAGGCCCCATCTTCTTCACTGAGTATTGCTCTTTTATGGTTCTGTGTTTATTACTTTAGACATGAAGGGAATGCAGAGAGTAAAAAATCAAAGTGTGGGGTGCAGACTTGCAGGGTTTGGGTTTTTTTTTGGCTCAGTGAAGAACAAACCCCAGCAATATGAACATCGGGTCCGATAGGGTACGTCTACACTACAACGTTAATTCGAACTAACTTAGTTCGAATTAGTTAATTCGAACTAAGCTAATTCGAACTAACACATCTAGAACTAAAAACTAGTTCGAATTAGAGTTTTGCTAATTCGAACTAGCGCGTCCACATTAAGTGGACCCTGAACCAGGCTTAAGGATGGCCGGAAGCAGTGCCGGCAGGTCATCAGAGGAGGACTTAGAGCGTGGAGATGCTGTCTGAGGCTAGCCGAGGACTGTGTTTAAAGGGTCCCGACCCCCACCCCGGACAGACAGTTCTCAGGGGTGCCCTGCTTGCAAAGCAGTCCTGGCTTGGATTGCCCGGAGTACCCACACTGGGCACATCACAGCACTCGGCCATCAGACCGGCTGCACTTGCCGCAGGCTGCCATCTGGGGAGAGGGGGTAATTGGGGGGCTGCAGGAGAGCTTCCACCCCCAGAAGCCCGCAGAGCCAGCCCAGTCCTCCCCATCGGGGGCTCGTACCCCATTCCTCCCTCACATCCTTCCACTTACCCTTCCCTAGCCCCTCTTCTTGATGTACAAAATAAAGGACAATTGTGTTCAAAAATGGAATCTGTCTTTATTGAACAAAACTGGGGGAGACTGGGAAAAGGAGGTGGGAGAGGGGAAGAGAGAGGGTGGGAGAGGGGAGGGCAACTAAAATGATGAGGAGTTGGGAACTGGTCCCATATGAAGAGAGGCTAAAGAGACTGGGACTTTTCAGCTTAGAAAAGAGGAGACGGAGCCAGCCCGTGCCCCTTTAAGGGGTCCGGGGCCGGGAGGGGGACAGATGAGTTTCCCTGGTGTTGGCCAGAGTGGCCACCAGGGAAACCTGGGGAGGGCTAGGAGACGGAGGGGGGACAGGCTAGAGGTCTCTAAAAGCAGGAGTTGGGTGGAGAGGGTGCATACAGAAAAGTTCTTCATTAGTTCCCATAAAGAAGGACTAGAGGACACCAAAGGAAAGGAATGGGTAGCAGGCTTCAAACTAGTAACAGAAAGTTGTTCTTCACAAAGCAAAGAGTCAACCTGTGGAACTCCTTGCTGCAGGAGGCTGTGAAGGCTACAACTAGAACAGAGTTTAAAGGGACGTGAGATCAAGTCATGGAGGTTGGGTCCATGGAGTGCTATTAGCCAGGGGTTAGGAGTGGTGTCCCTGCCCAAGGTTTGTGGAAGGCTGGAGAGGGATGGCACGAGACAAATGGCTTGGTCACTGTCTTCGGTCCATACCCTCCAGGGTCCCTAGGGTTGGCCGCTGTCGGCAGACAGGCTACTGGGCTAGATGGACCTTTGGTCTGACCCAGTACGGCCATTGTAAGCTCAGGGCTCAGGGTCGGGGGTCTCAGTGGACCACTTTGATTTTCATGCACACCTGCTCCTGGGTGGCCAGGCTGGCAGCTCTCCTGCCCTAGCCGGTCACTTTCCTGTGCCTAGTGCGGAGGTCGTGGACGAGGTCCACGATGTCCGCACTAGCCCAGGCGGGTGCCCGCCTCTTGCGGTCCCGGGCAAGCTCCCGGGAGCCGCCAGCCTGGTCCCGGGAAGAGGGGGAGTGCTGGGGGGCATCGGGTGGGTGGCTCGATCCGTGCCAGGTGCAGGGTCTGCTGGCTGGGTGCTGGCAGGCTTGCACCTTGCACGGGCACCGTAGTCAGCCCGTGCCCCTTTAAGGGGTCCAGGGCCGGGAGGGGGGCAGATGAGTTTCCCTGGTGTTGGCCAGAGTGGCCACCAGGGAAACCTGGGGAGGGCTAACCTCCCACTAGTTCGAATTAAGGGTCTACGCACCCCTTAATTTGAACTAGTAAGTTCGAACTAGGCTTAATCCTCGTGGAATGAGGATTACCTAGTTCGAACTAAGCGCTCTGTTAGTTCGAATTAAGTTCGAACTAATGGAGCGCTAGTGTAGCGCCTATGAAAGTTAGTTCGAACTAACATCCGTTAGTTCGAACTAACTTTGTAGTGTAGACATACCCATACAGAGTCTGGTTTTAAGACTGTGCAAAGAGCAAGTGACCTTGCAGACAACACATGCTTAGCTCAGCCAAAATTTTGATCTTTGAATGGTCTTTCTCCATAGTCAGAGTCTAGCTAGGTTTGAATTCACCAAGAAATCCCCAATTAAAATCAGTGCTTAAAAATACTTCCATGGATGACTTTACCACCTCTCCCCCAGTTGTTCAGTTAGTTATTTGGCCCCTCAGAATCATTACACTTGTCTAGTGGCCAAATGAGGTGCAGTACCAGGCCCTAAAAACAATCACTCGCAAGTACCCTCGCTAGGGCGCCCTTCATTACCTCATACCTACTCACATCTATCCATGCCAACACCATCATGGCTTGGAGGTCAGGTAATACAATTAATCATTTTACTTTTGTAATAGGTTTGAAACATATTTTGGGTAACACTTAAAACATAACATTTCCATTGTCTTCAGCTTGGAACAGGTGCCATGGCCTTTGCCATTGCAATTGGTCATATGTGGAAAGTGCTCAGATGCTGCCATCCTGGGTGACAGTCTAAAACTGCCTGATGAGTGGAGTGCTATAGACAGAGGCAGCCTACCATCCAGAAACTCTTCCCAAATGGCAGTTTGCTATCATCAGTGTAACAATATGTGGAACTCCATGTGTGGATTGTAAATGGTAATCTTTGCAAATTACTTTGACAAAATCCTTACAGGCAAAACACCACTGCCAATTTTCATGCTCTCCTTTGTGTATGAGATGCTATATTCCTTTTCTTGTGTAATCATTGGCCTATCAGAGCTGACAGTGTACAGTGCTAGGCCTACAACCTCCTTTTTCAAACTGCACTGTGTGCCTTTAGCTACTCAGGGGGTTGGTAAGTCATTTAGATCAAGGGATTAAGTCAAGGGGTTGGTAAGTAGTTTAGGTCTCAATATTCCTAATTAAACACACTGAGTGTTGAAATACTGAATAGATGAATTACAAGGGTTGTGTCAGCAACTGCATGCTGCCCTCTGCATGTAAGTATTCACTCTCTTAACTACCCTTGGTTTAGCAAGGAAATGGCTGAGTTACGTTAAGCATTATCAATCTATGAGGAAGTCCATTTTACCTTGCCATGTGAAAATGAGTCCTATGTCAAGTTCTCTATTGAATTTTATCCAAACATTTAAAGAATGTTAATTAAGAAACATATAAATCACAATCGATTATCTTGGATAAGTTACAACAAGCCATAACCCTCTCTTTCAATAAGAGAATGGATATTTGCAGACTTTCCATGCTGGTTAAAGACTGATTCTGAGCACAGAAACTACCCTGACCGTTGCAGGTGCACAGTGCTACCCTTTCTAGTGAAAACCACTCTAGCCGCTGCCATCCCACTTCACCCCAACTCTGCTGCATGTAAAGTGGAAGGAGAAGAGAATCTGACCCTGACTTTTCTTAGGCTACATCTAGACTGCAAGCAGGTTTTTTGAAAAAGCGAGCCGCTTTTTCGAAAGAGAATCTAGACACTCTCTTTCAAAAAAGCACAATTTGCATTCAATAGCACCTTTTTTCGAAAGAATACTTTCGAAAAAAGGCATTAATCCTCATAAAATGAGGTTTACCGTGATCAAAAAAACTTTCGATTTACTTTCGAAAGAACACGGCTGCTGTCTAGACGCAGGGGAAGTTTTTTCAAAAAAAGGCCACTTTTTTTCAAAAAAAACCCTGTGGTCTATCTAGACACACCCTTAGTATGCAGCTCTTCCTTTCTCTCTCACTACAGCCCTCCAATTCTTCACAGATTCAGTGTAGTAGTATGTAATTATTAGGGTTATTCTGCAGCCTGAACCCTCAGGGTGCCACAGCAGCATGCTCAGGGTACAGCGTTTTGGAGGTAAGCACGGTGGCTTGTATATGGTTCCCACTCAGACCCGTGGCTATGGCAAAGGTTTCTAGGGCTAGCAGGGAATAAAAGGTCAGGGCTGGGGACCCTTTTTTTTCCCGTCAGGTGCCATTGACCTACAGAAAAATCAGTCCGAGGTCACACGCAAGTGAGAAGGAAAAAAATGACACTCCCCTCATTCCACTCAGCTCAGGGCACCGGGGCTCCACTCGTGCTCCAGGCCTATGGCTCAGGGCTTCCCCCATCAGCAGAACAAGCCAACGCTCACACTGGGGGCTGCTGAGGCTTGGAGACATATCTTGGGGCTGGAAAGTGAGCACCAACTTGCCCTGCTGCGGGGGAGGGGAGAGTCCCGATCCTCGCAAACCAAAGCAAGCCAGGGGCTGGATCCTGCTCACAGGCTGTAAGTTCCCCGCCCCTGCCCTAGATACAAAGGGTTATACAGTTGCCGTTCAAAAGAGTTCTTATGTGGGCCCTTGGGGTAGACTATTTGGGAGGCAGGGCTCTTTGGTCTGAGTGCCTGGGGTGCCCTCTCCTGTCCAGTCTCTAGTCCAGCAAATAAGTGTTTGTGGGCTTCCAAGCCAGATTCAGTGAGTGCTTCTCATTAGGATCCTGTTCACTGGATCCCTGCCCAGCTGCTGCTGCTTCCCCAATACCCACAGAGATCTTCACCTGCAGTCTCAGCCTTTTCCACCTGTGGCTCTGTCCACTGTTCCTCAGGTGACAGCAGAGCAGCAGTTTTGAAAGAGCATCAGCGGTGCCTAAATGATGGATCTGAGCCCAAGTGCCTTGAAAAGCTACACCAGTCCTAATAAAAGGTTCACCAGTGCTTTTTTTCCCTAGCTCCCTCTGCCCAGTAGCAATGGTTTTAGCAGGGCAGACATTGGTTCAACAGGAATGGGGAAAATGCTACTGACTTAGTTCAAACAGGCCACCATAAGTAATAAGGACTTTCAGTTACTACTAACTTGAACCTCATAGAGCCCCGTGACCTAGAGGTGCATGGCTCTGTGTTTTATTTGCAGCCTCTAAGAAGTCTAGTGTTCCTGAAAAACTTCTTGTAGTGTACAAATCCAAATCTCTCTTGATTTTTCTAGGAGCCCTTCTGGCCACTTTCTCACAGCAAACTTTTCTTCCCAGTGTTTGAGCTGATGTGCTGTGTGAAGGTAAATATTCGCTGCTCACATACTAAATTTAGACTCTGTTCAGAACCTAAATTAAAACAGAGGAAAAGTGCCTAACAATGGTCTATACTTACTTTGACATATCCCTCTTCAAATATTTCTACTGCACAATCCCTTTGTGTTATTCTAAGTAGGACAGCTTCTTTCCTTTATGTGATTTAAGTGTAGCACAAAGAGTTAGGAGCTACCCATTTTAAACACACACACAGAGAAAGATAAGAGCAAACAGGTCTTAAACAACGAAACTGCTTAGCACTGCAAAAGAGAATTGATGGAAGGCATTGGATGTTGAGCAATCTTTCCTTGTTTCTCCTCTGACTGGAAGGTTTTAGATGGTTTTCTATCCTGGCGGTCTCCTACTTGTTTTAGTGTTGCTGTTTTCCTTACAGTCACTTCAAAATATCTTTAATGTGATGCTACACCATGACAGTTCCATCTTATTTGTCAACAGGTCTGCTCCCCGTATTAACTTCTTTTGTCACCATGGGACAAACAACGTGCCTCTGATGAACTGCTTTCTTTACAAGCTCTTCCAGCCCATCTGGTCAAAATAACGGCATGTAGTGGCAGCAGTTTTCTCTTCCCTTTTTTGACTCCTATGTCTACACTAGGAAAGTATTTCGAATTTACTAAGTTCGTCTTCTGGGCACCTGATTTTACAAATGTAAAGTTCCATGTTCTCACCATGGGGAAGAATGGAATCAAATGTCGTCCGAGGCAGTTCGAGGCATCAAATGTCTGTGAATGTGGATGTGCTACCTTGGACTTAGAGCCCCAGGAAGCACTTTGGGGAGCTGCGGGAGGCCTCTCGGAGGCCAATTAATTTGAATTAGTAGCACAGGTGCATCCACACTAACGTTATTTCATACTTACAAGTTTGGGAATAGCATTATTCCTCATGGCCTGGTCTACACTAGGACCTTAGTCCAAAATTAACCCTCTCCCTCCCAAAGGTCAATTTTGTAAGTGATGTGTCCACATTATCAAGCCCATTTTTCTGAAATAAGGGGCCGTGGAATTCAAACTCTGTGCTCCTGCTTTTCATGAGAAATAACACTATTCTCAAACTTGTAAGTCTGAAATAATATTAGTGTGGATGCTCTGATGCCGCTAATTAGAATTAATTGGCTTCCGGGAGGCCTCCTCCAACTCCCCAGAATGCTTCCTGGGCTCTGAGTCCAAGGTAGCATGTCCACATTCACGGAGCCTGCCTTGGACTACATTTAATTCCTTCCTGTAGTGAGGACACGGAACTTCAAATTTGTAAAATCAGGTGCCCAGAAGTTGAATGTAGTAAATTTGAAATAATCTCCTGGTGTAGGCATGGCCCGTGAAAAGCAAGACTATAGAGTTCAAATTCTGTGGCCCCTTATTCCAAAATAACAGTCTTACAAAATTGACCTTGGGGGGCTATTTTCAGAATAAGGTCCTAGTGTAGACCAGGCCTTAGGGACATTCATATGAAAGCAGTATCGGAAGTTTTCCAAAATTGCCTTCTACTATTGCTCATTTTCCACTCTCCTGTGTTTGTGTAAATGGGGTAGGTGAGAGGCCTGAAAATCTTAGGATCTAGGATGAAAGTGAATGGCAAAAATTCACTAAGGCCAGAATTTCACTTCTATAATTGCATGGAGAGCACATGGGCATTGTTATGCACATGAAACAGTGTTAAAACATCAGGATACTTGCAAAGTGAAGCACTCAAATCAGGAAATGCAGGATTTACATTTGCACTGTCCAAGACAGTATTGAGTTGAGGGAGGCACCTTCAGAGCTGGGATAATCAGACTGACGAGTACAACTCAAACCCCTCTGCCTATTGAGACAAAATGCCGAACAGTCTGATGGGTAACATGGGTCTCTGCTTTTGTGTGTAGCACTTGCTGATGGTCCACAGAAAGCTGAATGGTCATGCGGGGCGGGTGTTAATTTACATTAACGTAAACTGAAAAGACATCAAATGTTTTCTTAATATGAATTTTCCATGTCAGCTGCCAGCGCTGGGCTGACCATATAGGCCAGGGTTTCTTAAACTTTTTAAGACCAAGGAACACCAAACAATAATTTTTTTTCATGTGGACCACCAAGGATTTTTTGTTGAGCAAAAAAAAGGAAAGTTGTTGAGCAAAAAAAAAAAAGTCATCTGCCTCTTTAAGGGTGGCCATTTTGAAATCTGTTCTCTGCAGCACACAGGTTAAGAAACACTGATATAGGCAAACTAGGCAGTGACCTAGAGTGCCAGGCTTTAAAGGGCACTAAATTAGACAGAAGTGATTTTTTTCTCTATTTAAAAAAATATGTTAATATGTGATCACTTATAAATGAAAGTATCAAATATTGTGTTTGTAAAACAGAGCACCCTTGCCAGGTCGGAACTGGAGTTATTTATTTCACACCGTGGAGCCCAGCATAGCTTCAAAAGAGCACTGCCTGGGTTTACTGCCTGAAGGGCGGGATCTGGCATTTCAGTCATTCTCAGTAACCCAGTGCTGGCCAGTCATGCAGCTGAGTCAGTGTTGCATGCCACCTCCTGAAGGCTGGTCAGCAACCCGCAACAGCTGTTCTGCTGTGTTACAAGCTGTGATCCCGAAGATGCAGTACCCAGGAAGAATTTGTATTGTGTTGGACTTGAAACATTTGGTAAGAGGGTTTAACAAATTGCAAAAGGAGAGTCACAAGTAAGTACTTTTAAGCTTAATATTGTGTAGTTACTGTAGGGCTGTGTCTAGACTGCACCCCTTTTGCGGAAATGGGATGCAGATTAGACACAATGCAATTGCAAATGAAGCAGGGATTTAAATCTCCCCCACTTCATTTGCATGAACATGGCTGCCGCTCTTTTCCGGCTCAGGGCTTTGCCAGCAAAATGCGCCAGTCTAGATGGGGATCTTTTGGAAAATAAAGCATTTTCCGAAAGATCCCTTATTCCTGATTTTAAGAGGAATAAGGGATCTTTCGGAAAAGGATTTATTTTCTGAAAGATCCCCGTCTAGACTGGCGCTTTTTGCCGGCAAAGCCCCGAGCCGGAGAAAAGCGGCAGCCATGTTCATGCAAATGAAGCGGGGGAGATTTAAATCCCCGCTTCATTTGCAATTGCGCTGTGGCTAATCTGCATCCCTTTTCCGCAAAAGGGGTGCAGTCTAGACACAGCCTAGGTGATTACTATTAAAGTAATAGTAAAGCCCTGAATTTTGAACACCTGGCTGGTAGTGTTAACAAATACCACTCAACAGACACATTCCTTTCTATTCTAATTGCAGTAATGTTCAATAGATAGAAAATCTGGCCTTCTGTTTAATTTCTTAAACAGTTTTAAATGAACATTGAAATGATAAAATGAATAATTGAAACCCTTGGTCCGGCCCTGATTGCTGCAGGGATGCTGAGTATGAGGGGAGCCCAACTGCCAATAAAACCATCTCTCTAGTGAGTTTTGGTTCATAGTGTGAAGTGGCATAAAATGGACATTCACTTTTAAACACTCCCTTCCCATTCACACTGATCTAAAAGGGGTTTTATGCATCAGGCTTGCTGATAGCTCGCAAACTGCCCTGGCTAAATACAAATGTGCTATGGATTGCTGGGAGGAACGGGTTCTCGGCTCTGCGATAGGTCAGTGCATGCCTTGCTAATTGTTTGTGTCCATCTGTTGGGGAGGGGCTGGTGGGTGTCACAAGGCTGGTGAAATGAAGCATCAGCTCTTACAGCTATGGCACAGGGCCTTCCTTTGTTGATTTAGAACCCTGGAACATAGGCTGGAGGAAAGAACTGTTTGTGTGGCAGGTTTTTGTGTTTAGTGCTGTATGTTCAGGAGATGGCTCTTTGGAAGCTGGGTGGAAGGAGTGTAGACAGAGACAGAATAGAGGGACAAATGAAGGTGAGAGCACTCAGGCTTTACAACTAACAACCTGATTTTTAAATGAATCTTTTTCTTGTGGATGGTTGAAAGCTGGAGAGTCCGAACTGGTCCCAACAGAACCAATACAAAATTCATGGCAGGTTAGCAGTGTGACCTTGCTGACAGTGCCCCATCATTGTGCCTTTGGAGTGGTTAGGAGAAATCACATCTAGTGGGATAGTTTTTCTTGGAAAGCTCTTTGAGGCAGAATATCTTTTTGTCTTGTCTCTGTACAGCTCCTACCACAGTGGCAGGCAAGAACCGGCCTGTGGACCAGACACAGTTTACTAGGGATAGTCCCTGGCAGGCTGCCACCACTGTATTTATCTTCCCCTCCTCAGGTCGGGCACTTGTAGCTCATGCTGGCCACAATCTCTGTTTTCAGCCAATGGGAGTTGCAGGAAGTGGTGTCCCAGGCCGTGTCCAGACTCAGGGGTTTTTTCGGGAAAAGTAGCCTTTTCCCGAAAAAACTTCCCCTGCATCCAGACTCAAGCCGCGTTCTTTCGAAATTATTTCGAAAGAACGCGGCTTTTCTTTCGATGGCGGTAAACCTCATTTCACGAGGAAGAACGCCTTCTTTCGAAAGTTCCTCTTTCGAAAGAAGGCGTTCTTCAATGTAAAGAGGCCGTCTTCGAAAGAGAGCATCCAGACTCGCTGGGTGCTCTCTTTCGAAAAAGCGGATTTCTCTTTCGAAAGATCCGCCTGCAGTCTAGACGCGATCTTTTGAAAGAGGCTCTTTCGAAAGATGCTTTCAAAAGAGCCTCTTTCGAAAGAAGCCTGCAGTCTAGACATAGCCCCAGTGTGTACCACTTCCCACAGCTCCCATTGGCCAGGAACAGCGATCTGTGTCCAATGGGCGCTGCAAGCATCAGTACCTGTGGAAGTACAGGTATCTATAGCAACGGTAGCCCACCAGGGACTAACCCCAGGAAGCCACTGCCGTCTTATTGCTCAGTCCTGTCCTAGCATAATGGGCACTGGGTTGTGTCTTACCACAGTGTCACGTTATTGGATGCAAAATACAGGACTTGTAGCACTTTAAAGACTAACAAGATGGTTTATTAGATGATGAGCTTTTGTGGGCCAGACCCACTTCCTCAGATCAGCTCATCATCTAATAAACCATCTTGTCTTTAAAGTGCTACATAGTCCTGTATTTTGCTTCAGCTACACCAGACTAACACGGCTACATTTCTATCACATTATTGGATGGTGAGGGGAGCAGCCGGGTCACTGCTGCAGCCATGGGGGGGAGGTATTTGCCCCAAAAGTGGTACAAAGGGAGCCATGTGAGGACAAGCTTACTTTCTTCTGATTCTGTATCTGCTCTTCATATATCTGTATAATGTCTGTGTGTGGAGTTAGGAATCTGTACTCTGTATGGAGACTGGAAGTCTCTCTGAATGTGCTTGAATAATGGGCTAGGAATTTTTGCCTATGGACATGCTAATGAGCGAAGCTCCCAGGAACAATGAGCCTCTGAAGGCCAAAGACACACCTGGCCACTGTCCATGTGACTCCCTCCAGTTTGGAAGAAACCAGGAAGAAGGTATAAATAGGCCATGTGGCCGACTCCATGGAGGACTCAGATCTGCTCCTCACCCCAGATGCAGCCTTTCAGGGGATCACGAGCCGGGAAGACCTGTGGACCCATCCTGACCTAGGATGTGCAACAAGGACTTTTAAGCCAGCAGCTATAACATCTCTGCTAGAGCCCGCATTGAGGACTGGGAGATTCGATGCATGTAAGGTATGATACTTTAGCAACCTCACTCTTGTGCTTTTCTTTCTCGTAGTAATAAACCTTTAGATGGTAGATTCTAAAGGATTGGCCCAGTGTGATTTATGGGTAAGGTCCAGAGGGTAAATTGACCGGGGATCTGTGGCTGGTTTCTTGGAACCGGACATAACTTGTTAGGGGTAGGTGAGATTGGGTTCTAAGACCCCTCACTTTTGTATGAGGCCCGGGGCCATCTGGGGCACGGATATTACTGGGGTGTTGGAGGGGTTTTGCTCGTGAGGCAGCTGAAGTGCTTTGTGGCCTGTTTGGGAAGGTCTCCAGTCTGGGGGCTGTAAGGAACCCCGAGTTTGAGCAATTCGCCCTGAGCGGACGCCCTCAGCTGTGCCCAGACCCGGCCCGGTCTGTCACACACAGTAAAGATAGCTAATAGCTTTGCATAACCCTTGGTTTCCGCTGCCATTGCCATCAAGGGTGCCCTCTTTCCTGTAGTCATCGGACTGAGGTTACTAACCTCTTTCATATTAGAGGCCAGGTTCACTGACAGGGCGGAAGGGGCAAAAGAGGCAACTGCCCGAGAGCCCAGCAATTCAAAGTGGCCTAGGGACTCCTGGCTGCCATTTAAATTATCATTAGAGCTGCCTGGGTGGTGCTAAAAACTAACTGGGTGGGACGCAGCTACCCCAGCTCTATCCCTTCTGCCCAAGGCCCCGACCCCTCTGGGAGCATGGGAGCACCTTGCTCCTGGGGCCCCCAACTCTGTTGTGCCCCTCCCGTTGGAAGCTACTGAACAGCAACCTCATGATAAGGCCCTTTGGTCGCCATTGGTCAGACCACATTCACATAGTCATAGAATCCTAGGGCTGGAGGAGACCTCCGATGGTCATCGAGTTCAGCCCCCTGCCCAAAGCAGGACCAACTCCAACTAAATCATCCCAGCCATGACTTTGTCAAGCTGGGATTTAAAAACCTCTAGAGATGGAGATTCCACCACCTTCCTAGGTAACTCATTCCAGTGCTTCACCACCCTCCTAGTGAAATAGTTTTTTCTAATATCCAACCTAGACCTCTCCCACTGCAACCCGTGATCACACGGTGAAATTATTTGCAGACTTTTATCAGTCCTCTAATGTATCCGCTTCCACTACCAGCCAGGCTTTAATGCTGATGTTTTAATCTGGATGCCTCGCCCACCATAATGAAAAGTTCTCTAGAAATGGAAGCCTAGAAGCCATTTTTCCAAACTGAGTCTTACAACAATTTCCTGCCTGCCTCCCCCAGTGGTAACCAGTTGTTTTAGGTTATAGGCTACACAATTTTTCTAAAACACTGTGCCCCAGAGAGGACATATTCCCTGAAGCCTTCATCTGGGGGGTGGGAATATCTTGTGTGGCTCTGCACTTGCAGGTTACTTCTTGTACATGTATCAGATGTGTGATGAATTGCCCTGTCAGCCCGTGCTTTTCCCTTCCAAGAAGATAAAAAATATGCACTGGAGTAAAAGTGACTTGTTTAGAGTTGTCACATATCCACATGTGCTAACTTGCTTAGACAGGGCATAAACATTCCTGGCTTCAATACGGCAGCTCACTAAATGTCTGCAGGATCATTGCTACAGGTCAGATCTGGCCTTTTGTGTCACAACTGAGTAAAAGAGCACAGTGTGAGCATCTATGGAAAGCTTGCAGGGGGAGAGCAGGACAAAATCCTTTCTATCTCCAAACCCTGAAGGCAGATGCAAACCAGCTGGCTACAGTCCACTGCTATCGCCCATGATATATAGGATCCGTCATGGACCATAGCACATGAGGCTTGTAGCTAATGGATCCACACAGAAAGCGAACTAACAGACCAGAGTGTACCCTGGTGGAATGACTCGGCAGAAATAAAATATCCAGATGCAGTCAGCAAGGGTTATTCCTTAAGGGCTAGTACTTCTAACCAGAAATCAAAACAAATTAAGGAAACACAGGTAATAAAAAAATTCACCTAGCCTGGGGTTCAGCCTGTGACACACAACGTGTGGGAGCTTTGACTTCTCACTGGCATTCTCCCTGCTGCCCCTCGGGCCTGAGCATCTGTGTGTAAAAGGGGGAAGCTGAGGTGAAACTTTTGTCAGGAACAAGTGACTGTCCCTCCCCTCTGTCACACAGCCTTCCTTTGGCTTGCCCGCAAACGCCCCTCTCCACAAACAGCGGGGAGAACTGCTATGAGCGCAATGGGAAACTTGTGAGCAGCATCTCTGCTTCCCACACCCTCACTTCTGCAGTATAAACACAGGAGATTAGGCTGCATTTGGGGCCTTTTCTAACCCCAGCGGATCCAGAGATACTTGTAGGTCAGTAAACAGGTTATACCGATCATAAATATGATCTGCATGGCTCCCTGCAAACTCCCATTCCCAAACGTGTATTTATTTCTAGCCTATGGTCTCCTAGAAAGAATCATGTGGAATTAGAAGAAAACCTGCCCCACTCTTACTTTATTTTTCAACTGTACCGCCTAATGGATGCTCTGTCAAGTTACACATTTCTCGCTGTGACAAATTATTCTTCTTCTCATGACAGGGCCTCCAGCTGAGTCTGCTGTGCTCAATTAGGAGAAAAATGCATATTTTAATCCGCCCCATGGCGCAGTAACATTTCACTCTGTGGCCTTGGCAAAGCAGCCATTTAACTGTTTCTGTAGAGGTTTCATTTGCAGTGCATTGTTTTAATGTCAGCAACCTTTCCCTTTATTCTAGCATTGCTGGCAGTGCTCCCCTAGGCATCAGAACATGGACAATTAAAGCCCCTTCTATCATGCTGGGAACCAATGATTTCCTTCCCTTGATACAGTTCATCACCACATGCCAGCTGCTCTTACCATCATAACAACCTTCCTTTCTCCAAAAGAGTGTAGTCTCCTGGTAGGCTGCAATGACCGTAACTCCATTTGTTGGCTGGCAAGGGGTGTTCACACAGCATGGGTTTTTTTTTTTAACCTTCCTTCTTACTATGATGCATTAGATCTCTGTCAGCTTGAATAATGGAAATCCCATGGTCACTGCTAACCCTGGATCGCCTGTTATGCACAGCAACGAGTTTATCTCATAGCAGTGGCTGGGCATCCATGTTATTTGGAAAATCCGACTTCTTTTCAATTACCTATCAGACCTTCCAGCAGATGTCTCGTAAACCTGTAATAGTATCTGAAAAAAAACCGTACACTCGCTGTGGCAGCCGTTGAGAGCCAATCAACGTAGCACTCCCACCATACCATTTTTACAGAGCAGAACTGTACTTGTGGTTGTCATGGTGCACAATGAAATCAAGCAATTAAAGTTCACTTCAGAAAGATGGTGAGAATACTATCAAAGTATGAAAAGTTAAGGGCAAGATGAGTGCTCATAAAAATCCCACTGCCTTTATCTAAACAATCGAACATGAATAAAAAGGCCCAGATGATTCTTCGCTGTCAACAGTTTATTCTTTGGCTTCAGGCTGCTTAAAGTCTATGCCTGAAACAGACTCTCTGAGCAGCCTTTAAAACCAGCAGTCCTGCTTTTCAGCCTTTTATAAAGACTCTGTATATACACTGTTTTGTTTATAGGGACAGGCAAACCTTGACTAAACAAAAGCTTCATTTCCTCAAAACAAGCCCATGTCCTCTGACACATTCACAGAACTAACGCTCTCATTAATTCTTTGAACCCAGTTCATCTGAATTGATTCACCATCCTCGTTCAATGTGGCTAATAAGGGTTAGATTACATGTCCTTTCCTTTTATATGGAGTGTGCTCTCTGGCATTATTTAATGCTACTTAAAGACATATCTTGCCTTTTAATCACCACAAGCAAAAGAAAGAGGAATCTGTTTAAAAGAGTTGTGCAAAACTGTTTAAGTGGCAGAGGAATTGTGCATAAGTCTGTGGAACATCTTTAGGGCTATGAAACTTTATAAAAAAAATTCACTCATGCTGGGATTGGGAGAGTTCTCCATCAAACAGTTCAGCAAGGCAATAGCAAGCGGTACGAGTACCAGTTCTGACAATATTCCTGACCTGGAGCAGCTACTTAGTCCTTGGATTCTCTGCTGAGCCTGCCCAAAATTTTCAAATGACAATACAGGTTGAACCTCTCTAGTCTGACACTCTGTGGTCTGGTGACGTCCATGGTCCAGCATGATTTTAGTTAGCCAGATGTCCATGTATCGTGGGTGTGGCCAAGTTTCCCACAATTCCATAAAGTTTGTTTACAGCCACCTGTCCTGGGTCTCAGTGTTCTGTGCTGTTATTTAGCCCTAATTTACCTTTACTCTTCTAAGAGCCCAGTCAGCAGTGGAAGTGGTGGTAATGCTGCTGGACAACACTGATCTCCCATAGTTCAGCAAATTCTCTAGTTCGGCACTGGTCAAGTTCTGAGGGTGCCGGACTAGAGAGGTTCAACCTATAGTGATTGATAGCGCTCAGTTTGACACACATTCATAGGGCCTGATTTTCAGAGGATGGGTGCTCAATGCATATTTTAGATGAATCATACTGGGCACTCAACATCTGAAAATGAAGGACTTTGTCACCAAGGGTTTGTCTACACTACCCCGCTAGTTCGAACTAGCGGGGTAATGTAGGCATACCGCACTTGCAAATGAAGCCCGGGATTTGAATTTCCCGGGCTTCATTTGCATAAGCGGGGAGCCGCCATTTTTAAAACCCTGCTGGTTCGAACCCCATGCCACGCGGCTACACGGGGTTTGAACCAGCGGGGTTTTAAAAATGGCGGCTCCCCGCTTATGCAAATGAAGCCCGGGAAATTCAAATCCCGGGCTTCATTTGCAAGTGCGGTATGCCTACATTACCCTCCTAGTTCGAACTAGGGGGGTAGTGTAGACATACCCCAAATGTGGTGGTGGGTTTTTTATGTAGTAGGAAATTGTTAGACCAGCAACTCATTTCAGACAGGTCAATGAAGAGCTGTAGAACTGTAACCCACTCTGTCAGGTGAGATCGACAGCAACAAGATACCTTCAATATGTAGGGTTTCCTCTTAATACTAGAACACAAAACCAGTTTGAATACCTACCCACTGGGAAAACTTAGTCCCACTCCTGGGTGCCTGTAAGAGGCAATACTTCCCCAGCCACAAGCATTGAGTCTGTGTATAACAAAAGAGAACTCTTGTTAGAAGGAAAGGGAAACCAGATGTTTTCTCAAATTAATGCTGTCAGTTTGCCACTGTTGTGCATGCTGCTCCTGCTGCTGCTGCTTCTCTGCTGCGACTTGCCACTCTCTGTTCTGAGGTGCCACAATTTAAGCCAGCTCTCGACAATTTCAACGGGTAGTGGTGCTCTCTCTTTCACTGCCACAATGGCCCCCAACAGGTTACGACTCACCAGCTAGACCTGGTTATCAGTGACTCCAGCTCCAGGGATCACTTCTCAAAACAACGACTCTCCATTGAGCCTAATCATCTCTGTCTTTAAACAGTGGAGGTAATTAAGGTCAAATGGTGTCTAAAACTCTTAGGCTATGTCTAGGCTGCATCCCTCTGCCGACAGAGGGATGTAGATTAGGCACTTCGAAAGTGCAAATGAGCCCGGGATTTAAATATCCTGGGCTTCATTTGAATACTCACGTTCAGGTGCTGTGCTGATCATGCACCCTTTCGAAAGTGAAGTCTAGCCGTGGCTCTGCCGACAGTGGGGAGCTTTTTCGGCAGATCCTGTTTTCCTCAAAAAATAACGCTAGTTATTTTGAAATAATGTTGCTGTGTAGACGTACCCTTAGACACATAGAGTATGTCTACACTGCCACCCTAGTTCGAACTAGGGTGGCTAATGTAGGCATTCGAAGTTGCAAATGAAGCCCGGGATTTAAATATCCCGGGCTTCATTTGCATCTTGCCGGGCGCCCCCATTTTTAAATCCCCCCTTAGTGTGGACTCCGTGCCCGCGGCTACACGCGGCACGAAGTAGGTAGTTCGAATTAAGCTCTCTAATTCGAACTACCAGTACACCTTGTTCCACGACATACCCATAGGGTGCATCTACACAGCACCCTAAACTTGAAATAAGATACACAATTTGCACTACACAAATTTTGAATCTTATCTCAAATCTATTTTGAAATAGCTACACAGTGCCAAATTTCAAAATAATGCGCTATTTTGAGCCATCCCTTATCCCTCGTGCAACAAGGTTTACCGGGATGGCAAAATAGCATTCCTGTTATTGCAAATAATATTTCAAAATAACAGGTGGCTTTTGTAGTCGTGGGGTAGCTATCCTGAAATAGCCGTGCAGTGTTGCTGTACCCATAAACACTAAGGCCAACCCAGGAGGGACCATGGTGATCATCTAATCTGACTCCTATACACTGCAGGTCACAGAGCCTCACCCATTCCTCTTCTAGATTCATAACCTCTGGCTGAATTACTGAAGGCCTCAAAGAATGATTTAAAATTCAGTTGCCCTTTACTCATAAAATAAGAATAACATTTCATTAGCCCTGCAGTCAATATAAAAGTGATTTGTAACCCCAACACCAGTCAAAACTGATCACGTTGGCCATTCACCTCTGTCTACTGGCTAGCTAGCCAGAGAAGGTGTGTTCACACAAATGCAGCCTGGCCCTGAAGTCTTTCCTGCATGTTGCTCATCATGAGATGTCAGGGGAGAGCTGTTTCAGACCCTGCTTACAAAATAACTATAACTTTTCTCTGCTGTTAGCCTGGGTTGGAGCTGACCTAGAACTGAAAAGTTCCATATCCCCTCAGAAAAGTTAATTTAAAAAACAAAAACAACTCCCCCCCCCCAATCCCCCTCCCAAAAAAAAGATTGGTTTGTTTGTTTATGCCATTTAATTAGACAAAATTAAAGGGTGCATTTGAGCAGCCAGTTGTTCTTGTAATTTGCCAAAACTCCCATTTTTCATTCATTTATATAAGATAGAGCAGGACCCTTAGGAACAGAACATGTTGTTATACTTGTCACACAAAGAGGAATACAAATGTAAGCCTCAAGACTTATTTTTTGGCATGCTAGCATTAGGGCGTTTATTTCTGATTAATCAACCAGATTAACATAACCCAGTTCCAGCTAGGTCTGTTTAATAATGTGGGTCATATTTGAAAACACAGGTTCAGAGGAGAGGCATTTCATGAAACACTCAGGATGGTGCAGATCACCTATCATCCCATACGCAATCAACAAACATCAATTTGCCTTTCTTTCAGGCTAAAATAACATCCCTGTGGCACCCGAGGCAAGTATTCGCCTCCAAAAGTAACATTACGGCCATATTTTGGGGCTTCTTTTACTGCAGATATGTAGCTGGAGACATGAGGCCATCTAGCTCTTAGTAAGACATGCTCCATGAAATGCAGTTAGGGAACCAATGATATTTTTCTGGCAATTGAAGTTATCCATATAAAACATTGCCTATGGAGTCTGAAATATGTAATGAACTTGTCTTTTAACAAACACCAACTGAGCTCATGTAGGGGACTCCCCAAGGGACTGGGGATCTGCAAGCAGGAAGGCAACGGTATGGGTGGGGGAGTACACAACATTTTTCTCTGCACCCAGAGGCAAGAAAAGAGGAATGTTTAATATATAGAGAGACTGTACCCACCAAGAGAGAGACTGTACCATACCACTGAAAGAGATCCTGGGGCAATGGCAGATGAGAAACTGCTGGGTTGATCCTAATGAAGCAGCACTCCAGCGAGCTAAGCCCGAGCATCTGCAGAGACACAGAATGTCCACCTTGATGGTTCTGTGCATTGGCAGATCCTGGTCATCTGTGCAGATATTGCAGATCCACAGAATTTGGGAGCCGAGTCCTAATTTCGTCTCTCAAGAAGTTGAATTTACAATAAATTCTGCATGTAGAAACCTTATGACATTGCCAGTACCTGATGTGGGCCTGGAGCTAGATCCCCATGGAGGGATATTCTTCTGCTAGGAAAAACCCTATTATCTATTGGCCTCATAAAACTTGGTGAGTGTTCCATGTCTGCCACTCACTCCAGAAGCGACCCAGATAATCATGAAACTCAGACCAAGACCTACTTACTTACTTACTTACTTACTTAAATGCCATGGCACCTGAATGAGCGAAGTGTTCATTTAGGGCACATCTACACAGCAGGGCTAAAGCTGAAATAAGCTATGCTACGTCAATTGCGTAGCTTAAGTTGGAATAGCTTATTTGGGCTTTAGGCGCTGACTACACAGCAGGAAGTCTGAGAAAAAGCAGGATTTGGAGTAAGAAGTCCTTCAGCTCGACATTATTTTGACATTATGTCAAAATAACTGTGTGTAGTGTAGACATGGACTATGTAGATGTACCCTTAGTGTCTGAATATGAAAACTAGCCTCCTTCTGGACTTCATTTTCCTGAAGACATAACCACAATAATATCTAGCTCTTATATTCCACTTTACAAAGGAGAAACCCCAAGGTCAGCAAGCAAACCAATGGTGATGTGATAGTAGAATCTAGTTCTACTGAGTCTCCTGAGCAAGGGTCCTGGCCACTAGATCACACTGCCTCCCTGTGCCTTTTATATAGCATGCTGCTGTTGTAGATTTCTACACTGTCTTTGCTCAGCTATGTTGGAAAACATCACCACAGGAAGTGTGTGCTGGCTAATTATAAACATGCTCATCTCCCTGTCCAAAGCCCAGTCCTTGGAGCAGGGCTACTCAACTTTGGAAGCCCAGGGGCCACAGTGATACTCACAGCACATACTTAAGTGTTGTTGCATATACATGCAAGTATATGCAAATAGCTTCTTTCACACTGATGGGCATGAATACAATGATTAAGGCGAGACTACACAACATGCAGGCCCCACTTAAGTCAGTTCTGTTGGTATTAATAAAATGCAATATTTACCCGATTTCCACCCATATGACAGCACTTTAATGAGTAATGACAGTGCAGGCATTTAACTACTAAAACACATAACAACAGAAGACCATTATATTAACTACTTGTCTGAGCTCCACGTGAACCCAAACTACAGTGTGGGTCGCAAACAGATGGGCTGTGGGCCACAAGCTGCCCATGGGCCGTGTGTTGAGTAGCCCTGTCCTTGAGCTGTCTCCTTGGATGTGGGAGATGCAAGTTCATCAGGCAGAGTGGGGAGCCTCCTTTCTCCAAATTGAGCCCCCTGATCACTGCACTTAAAGTTATACGGGCAGCAGCTTTCCTGTCTTCTTAGTTCTTGGAAAAGGGCTGACTTGGTTTCTATGCCTAACTCCAGGAAAGGGCGTGTGGCTGTAAATCCTGAATGAAGGGAGATGTCTAACTCCCTCTGGGAGGTGGAGCTTATAACCCACCCTTCCCTGCAGCATTTCTTACTGGCTAGTTTAGGCAACTCCCCCCTCAGCATGATGATTTCTATGAAGCCCATTCCTAGGCACCTAACTCTCCCCACACATTGTGTAGGGAGCCTGGGCAGTTACTTCACTGC
The DNA here is from genome assembly GCF_049634645.1 of Pelodiscus sinensis. Lineage (NCBI taxonomy): Eukaryota > Metazoa > Chordata > Testudines > Trionychidae > Pelodiscus > Pelodiscus sinensis. The sequence continues at coordinate 196,952,840 of NC_134712.1, read as the reverse complement.
AAGATTGTGAATTTCCCTAAGCAGCAGGCCTCCAGAAGTTAGGGATTGCAGCACTTAAGTTCTCCTTGTGAGTCCCACCCCTCGTGTCATCAAGGAAGGACAGCAAAGCATGCAGTGAAATTTATAAACATGTTCTTGACTCTCAGGAATGTCTAGATAAGACAGTGACAGCGAATACATAGATTTCATATTTTAACAGGCAGGACGTTGCTACAGACACACTTTTTGTGTAAATCTGTCTCTCAGTTTCAGAGTCTGAGTCATTTGTCTCTTAGTACGCAATGCATTCCACCCATGTAATGAGATTTCTTTGCATTTCCACTGCATTAGACTTTTTTCTACACATCCAATATTTAATAAGAAGCAGCACCCAGCCATACTCTCCTGCATGAACTATCAGTTTCTGCAGAAGATGCCAATATTTTACTTTTCAAAGTGTATCTCTGAAGGTTAAGTAGAAAAATTCTGTGTGTATATCCAAGGAGCTATTCTGGGCCTTCGCAGGTCCATCCTGATCAAGAAAAAGATAGATAGACAGTAATGACAATGGAAACTGAAGCTGGGAAAAATAAGTCCATCTCATTAGTTGCCATGTCTGTTACAGTATCTAAAGAACAATTTCATAGCAATAGCATATTTATTTGATGCTGCACAAGCTATCTGGACTTACTGTTACTGGTAGCATTTGTTCTTAATGTGCAAAGTACCTCTTTAACAAAATGGCACTCCATAAAAATTTAGTGTGCTCCTACTGTAATTAAAAATCCCTAGTCATTTTTGCATTTATGATATAAACTATAAGAGCTGTAAAATCCTCCAATTAATTTGTGCCAACATTTCATACCTGAGAAATTCTCATTACAAATTTCATTACTGATTCACTTATCTGTAATTTGTCCTATATAACCTAAAGAATATTAACAAATGTCGAGTCACTTTTGCTCTGTTAAAAGCTAAATATAAAAGTTTTCCACCTCATGAGCCAATCATGATAACACTCCAAAATCTCCTCCAAAATGGTGAATGTTAACGTCGGATTGTGCAAAAAGGAATCATCTGTGTGGAATAGATGTTGCAAATGTAATGCAAAGCCTTTTGGAAGAGAGGCGAGGAATCTGGAGCCAATTCAACGTGGCCTTATCTCTACAAAAGCACAAAGGGTGTTGAACATTTCACAGAACAGCTATGGGGGCTACAGAAGCTCAGCTCAAGGGCAGAATTGGAAAAATAATGAAGTTGTGTGTCAGGCAGAGTGCAGGAGGCAGCAATTTTGGTTTTGTTCACTTCTGCTTTATTCCCGGCTTCCAATACACCTGTCTTGTACCGCGCTGCACTTCCAAAATGTTTTTCTGAGCTATGGACCCTTTGGAGATACTTGTCTTTGTGCCTCATTACACTGGCACAAATGCTGTATGTTCCTCCAAACAAACTACCCTATTACCAACACTTCAAGCAGAATGAGAGGAGAGGAACAGGTCGCATTGCATCCATCAACAAACGATGGAATGGAGCGGCCTCTCCAGCCCATGGAGAGAATTGGGCAGCTCTCCTTACTCTGTTAGCAGAGGAGGCAGAACTCTTCTCATCTCTGTTCCCCCTTACTTTAGCCCTTGGCTAATTATTGCAGCATGACTGAGAACTGCTGTTGAAGTCCTTCCCCATGCTGTCATCTCCTCATGGCTTCACTTGCATCTAGCATTCATCTCCCCAAGGGCCAGCCTTCCAGGCTCCGGCATGTGCCAAGTATGCTTGAACCCTGCACAAACTCTCTTGCACACACAAAACAATGCACCTGCATTGCCACCATCCTCCGTGTCCATCATCGACTCCCAGTTCATTTCCGGATCCAGCTCAGATTTGCCCGTTTTAAAAATTCACTATCATGGACTTCTTAGAATCTACTTCACAGATCTTCTTCCATCTGAAGTTTCTTTCCTGAACGGTCACTTGGACAGCCCCATACCAAGTACTTGCAGGATCACGGTCCCAATAAAACTAGTGCTAAAGTGCAGGCAAAGCCTCCCATATGATGGGGAGGTTGCATTTCAAACTTGCATGAATCAGAGGCACAGCAACTGGTGCACTGGCCAAGCTATTCAGAGATGGAAGGGGCTGAAAAAATCTGTCAAAAATAAGCTTCTGCTATAATGGGGGAACCTTATAGGTAGGGCCCTACTAATTTCACAGCCATGAAAAACACATCACACCTTCCCTGTGAAATCTGATGTTTCCTTGGAGCACCTCTCAAAGGGGGCTTCCTAGTTGTGGCTGGGCAGGGAAGGACCGGACCTGTCCCTCCCCTGCAAACTGCTAGCAGTGGGAGGGGAGGCTACACCAGACTCTCTCTGGGTGCCTCTCCCCTGCTGCAGGACATTGTCTGGGACTGGGCAGTAGCCTGAGGTTCCTGCAGCCGGAGGAGACTTGTGGAGTTAGAGCATATCTTCCCTGTACTGCCAGGAGCATCCCATCAAAGGAACTTTCTAGCTCCGACTGGGCAGTGGAAGGATGGGGCAAGAAGTGAGTGGGGACAGGGGGCAGAGCTTATCAGCAGTACCTCCCAAGCTGGTAAGAACTAGCAACAAGGAGCCCCTACATGGGGTGCTCCCAGCCACACAGAGGAGATCAGACTCAACGCTACCTCTTGGAACCTTCTGCGGATGGGGGAAGCTCTGTGGTTGTTGCCTTCAGAGTCCAGCTCTGAAGGCAGCACAGAAGTGAGGGTGGCAATCCCATGACTCCCCTGCAACAGGTTTGTGTCACATCCTCCCCTCTACATCTCCTTTTGGATCAGGACTCCATGGTTACGACACCATAAAATTTTAGATTTAAACAGCGGAAAATGTGCAATGTATCAATTTTCAAATCCCATGGTGGGGAAGTTGACTGTAGTGAACCATGAATTGGTAGGTCCCTACTAATAGGTGCATTAAGAGCTGAGCCTGACCGTGCTTTGCCCAATGCAGCTGCAATGGAGATGAGTTTGAGGGGAGAACAAGGTATATCCTGGATCTATTAAGAAAAAAACTACTCGGCTTCCTGTAGTGCATCTGCCCCGGCGGGCCTCCTGAGATGGACTTTCAAGAGAAGTGAAGAAATTTGTCTTCTTCCAGGCCAGACCCTGAGTATAATTGTTGCAGTCAGTGAGTTTGCAGAGAGCATTACGCAGTGGCTGTGACGCATAAACAGCCCCACCATTTCAGTGGGGTTGCAGATGCCAATAGTACTTCAAAAGCAAAAAGGAGCCCTGTGTCACCTTCAAGACTAACAGATTGATTCTGGCATATGCTTTCCTGGGTAAAAAACACTTCATCTACCCTCGAAAGCTGATGCCCAAATAAATCTGATAGTCTGTATCTGCAAAAACAATGAGGAGTCCCTGTGGCACCTTAAAGACTCACACGGCTACCCCTCTGAGAACAGTATTTCGCAGCTCATCAAAGCCTATACAAAAGGAGGAGAAATATATAATGGAGATTTAAAACATGGGTAGGCCTTTAATCCCATAATGGGGTGCTATTGATTTCATTTTACTGACTCAGCTCTCAAAGTTTACAAAGCACAGAACAGAGCCTGATGGAAAGCTCACTGGAGCCAGTGGAAAGACACCAACAGACTTTAGTGGACCTTAGGTCAAACCCCTACCGCACATCCTGAGTGGCATTATGAAAAGCAATGCTCACAGCAAGTGACTTTCACTGTGTTGGAACACTCACCTTGGAATGCACAATAAGGGGATTATGTCTCTCACGGAGTTTCAACAGAAGTATATTCACAATAAGCAGTAATTCATACATACATGTGCTTCCCCATCCCCCACTGCATATCGCACTACATCAGCATTTTACTGGCATTTATAACCACATTCATTTTCTTCTAATTTGTAATTAACTTTTACAAAATTAAATTGGGAGATAGAAAATGACTATTGTAACATAAATAATCTTGCTACTGGAAATGGCAGCTTTAACACAATCAACAATACAATTCATAAATGAAAGAAATGTTGTCATACTTATTACTTTTGTGCGCTCCATCTTTTATGGAATATTACAGTGTAAATTGAAATTTTATATGATTTAATAAACCTAGGAAAGATATTATAGCCAAGTAACTATATAACTGTAACAAATTGTACTCCTATGTTATTATAGGGCTCTCAGTCTACACAGAGTTTTCTTTCATTAGCCAAACCTTGGCTTTTGACAAAACAGATACTATTCCACTACTGTACCTTGTGAAAAGCACATCCCCAGCAATGCTTCAAAAATACAGGAGGATAGTGCTGTAAAGTGGCATGTAAGTTTTGCTCGTCTTCATCTATGAATAAACTTTGCAAACAAGTTTCCCAGCAGAATTTCCTACTGCTGCATGTTAGAACAGCAGCAACAGGAAGAAACACACATGTATGGCCATGTGTGAGGTTTTGCATCAGTCTGAGAAACACTAAAAGGCAGTATTAGAAGGTGGGTGAAATAATATTTTTTGTTGGGTCAGCTTCTGCTGGTGAGACAGACAAGTGTTAGAGCCACATCGAGCTCTGTTTCTCTTACTAACAGCAGTATAAGGCAGTATCTCACATGGCTTTCTCATATTCTGGAACTCACCTCGCTACAACTACCCTGCATCCTAAAATGGAATAATGGACAGAAAAACACAAGCAAGAGAAAGCTATAATGGCCTTCCAAATCTTTGGCTACTGATACTAGTTCAAATTTAAAGTTTCTTCAGTTTCATGTGCTCTAGAGTCAATATTTGTAGCCACCTCCTACCTGCTATTTTTCCAAAAGTGTCTGACTCACCTAAGTATTCATTAGCTTATCACCCTCTCAGAAAACACATAGACAACATTGTTTCATAATGGATATCTGGCTTCCCTTTGCAGTTGCATGATTGGTTACTAAGCTACAGAATTGCCATCTCTTCTGCCAAATGCTAGATTTTTTAGCAAATTGGGGCAATTTCTTGAACTTCTTGCAAAATACACACACCCTTTTGGTATCATTAAAGGCTTGTTGATTGACATCAATGCCTATCTGTAGTCGCTGAATGAAAGTATTGGATGGCTCAGCTATCTGAGCATTAAATGTCTCATAAGTGCACTTTAAAAGTGACTACAAACAAATGCAGGGAAATGGTTCTGATAAAATAATTGAATGCAATATTTTCAGCTGCTTTATTTTCTGTGACTGGGAGAGGTTAAGGATTACAATTGACTTTCACCCTTTGTTTTTGAATACCGAAATTGATGTTCCACCTGATATTCTTGTGCAATTTATTGGGCTCTGGAGTACAAACATTTACCCTCAAATTCATGTCTGAAACGCATTCTCGTTGCTTCCAGTCACTTTAAAAGTGATGTTTATTGAATATCGTTGGGAGCAAATGAACCCATCACTCATAATGCACAAACTCATTTTTAATAACAATGACAAGATGAGACTGGAATGTTCTGGGGAGCAATACAGACCAACGGAGAGTTGTCACCTGTTACTGTGGAACCCCGAGTTCTTCACAATGCCTTGCTACTATAGCTATGTCTATGTGTGGGACAGCCCAGGTGTTGGAGCCTGGAACCTGCATGCAATATCACAGATTTGGTTATCCACCAGCCTTGATGAACAACTGGTAAGGTGACTCCACACTTGCCCCAGCTCTGAATTTTCCCCAAAAGAAGTGTTCTGAAATCTCCATTCCTGTCCTGGGATGATCAATGGGGTGTTAATATCCGTTGCTCCTATAAAGTGTCAGTATTCAATGGTTTGTTACTTTAACTGGCGCTACCAATCAGTTCCATGTAAACAGTTACTGGATTGGGTTAGTTTCAAACTTCCCCACCAAGTTTATTTAATTGCAAAGCAAAAAAAATTCAAGTGAGCACAAGTATAAGGATTGATGTTGGAAATGGTTACAAGAGAAATACCCATTTCCTGTCGATAACACACTTTTTAATAACTAAAGATAAAACACTTTTTAGTAACTAAAACTTAACAAATTGGCCTTGGTTCAAGGTAAAATCATTACCACATGTTTCGGTCAAGATGGCTGACCAAACTATCCTCCACAGTCACCTTTGTCTTCTTACGTGAAAAGTAGATAACTTGGGATTTCTTGGTCCCACTCTTAGAGGCCAATGAATCTCAGAGATGGATTCTTCTGAAGGCTATTCACAGATGAAGGTCCATTTCCCACTCTGAGGTAAGCAACATGAAATTAATAGCTAGTAAGTCATGAGCTTTTTACTGACATCTTGCATGACACTTATCAGATACATTTTATAACATTGAAGATTTGGGATACACTTGAACTGGTTAATTCAGCAGCAGTTCATTACCAGATTTCTGGGTGCCCCTTGCCTTCTGCCCTTGGGCTGTTCTTAATGTCACATAGAACTTCACTGATTTTATAATAACGCTATTAGCCAACACACTTTGATTTCAATTTAATTCAAAATAACTTCCACACTGACTTCCTGCAATCAGAATTGCAGAAGCATAAACCTGGAAGCAGGCAAAGTCTGTTAAATTAAGTGATAATTGTGGTTACGGATACTGAAAGCACGGAACTGCTTTCCCATTCTTTACATCCAGCCTGGATTTATTTCCAGTCAATAGAACTGGTTTGTTGTTGTTCTATCTGCTATATATTTGAGAGAGTTTGTGCATCTGTCTGTGTGTACATATATCTGTCTGAGAGTCCATTTGTTCAAGAACTCCCCCTAAATGGTAAGAGCTAGGGCCACAAAATTTGGTATGCAGCTTCTTCTTAAATTAAAGCAAGGCCAGGGTTTGGTAGTGCCAGGAAAATGGGATGTGCCATTGGGATAGTTTTCCATTGTATGGCAATGTGGAGGAGGGATGTGATCCTCATACTCACCACTGAGGGCAGCAAGTGAGGGGAGAACTATCCTGCAGAGTGATCACTGGCGACAGCTGTATTACCAAAAGAGTGCCAGCTGGGGATGCAACTTTGCTAGCTTGCCTGCCACTGGTAAGTGGCCTCCCTGCCTCAAACCACTTTCTCCTGCCCTCTGCCCCACTGCCATGCCCCTCCGGCTCAGGAGCACCACCAGGGCCAGCCAGCCCCGCACAGGGCCCACTAGTGCTCCTCCCCTCTGCACCACTGGGAAACCCACCGTGGCTGCTGCAGGCCAGACTGTGTGGCCTCCCTTCTTCCCATCCCCGGGGAATGGCAGCAGGGGAGTTCCCCCTGCCCTCCTCAAGCCCAGGGAGCATTGGTGGTGGAAGCCTGTGCGGCTCCACCTTTTACCTCCACCAGATATGTCACTCCCCCCAGGCCAGGCCTGGGAAGCACCAGGAAACCATTACATGCATGCTGCAGTACTTGTTGATCAGGACCTAATACAATGGGACTGTGATCCTAACTGGGGCTTCCAGGGGCAATTATAATCTACATATTTCATCATCATCATAAACTAAAGTTCATACACTTAACTGGACTTTAGAACATGTAAGATACATGCATGATCATGAAACAGAAAAGACCTTTGCAAAGGTATTGCAATGCCCTTCTGCCTGAGCCTAACAGTATATAAAAAGAATCAACTTCCCAAAAAGTATAGTATAAAAAGAAAGTGTATTTTCTTGAGATAGAGACAATCCAATACTAAAAATCTCCCTCCAATTTTCTTAGGGTCTCTGTGCTACTGTTACTCATGTTGAGTAATGCTTACTCATGTGATTCACTCCACTGAAGCCAATGGGTCAACACACGGGAGTAAGTGCTCCTCCACATGAGCAGGGATTGCCAAACGAGACACAAAGGAACTGATTCAAAATGACTCTAGAGTGTAGCAGTATTTTGAGGGAGGGATAATTTTTGTTGAGTCCGTGTACTTGAGAACAAGGTGATGTTTCTTTTCTTTGACAATTTTATTGATGCTATTTCCACTGCTGGTTCTAACAGATCATCCCACATTTAGAAAAACAATTGAGTACTGAAGAGTATCTCAACCTGAAGAAGGAAAGTATCACTTGCTCTTCAGAATTACCAGGTACTCAAATGATAAAACTGTCAAAAGTGTTACTTAACATTGTTGTCTGCATCATAATCTGTTTCTCAGTAACACCAGGTCTGAGTTGCAGTATAGAATTAATTATACTTCATTTTGCTGTCTTTAACAGTATTGACCAAATTTAAGAACAAATGAGAAGCGCTTATCAAGCTTGAAGAAAATAATCCATCAGTGGCACAATTTAAATTCTCTGCAGTTCTCTTATTAATCAAAGTAACACTTACTATCCTATCTCCACTTCCCATTAACAGTCATTAAGCACTGTTGCTGATTGAAGCAATTTCTTTAGGGATCTCAACCTCATTTTTAAGAGAATCTTCTACTGTGGAAAACAATATCATATAGGAACAGTGACTTCAAGAGAGGAAGGAGGTTCTTCAATCATGTTCTGACCTTGACATTTTTCTGCAGAAGAAGTTCACAAAGAACACAGCCCAAGATGTTCTGAACTTCTGCTGTCTTTACTGGTGCCCTCAGATTAACACTGAAGGGAAGCACTGTTTTAAAAGGCAGCATTAGATAACAGGTTAAGCATCAGACGATTGCCCCAAACTGCTGTGGTGATTATTATTTTATAGATTGTTCTTACGCAGCAAAACTTTTGTGAGCTAGCACATTCCACAGTCTTATGTCAATACTGGGAAAATTCAAAGCAGTGATAAATCTCAGAGGTTCAATGATAGAGATAGGATTTCTGACGTTCACTTTCCCCCTTTATAAAGTGCCTCAGAGGTGGTGCACACGAACATGGTAACGACGAGTATTTTTGTGATTCTATACACTTCCGAAGTATATATTCTGTGGCTGGGGCTTTTCACTTGCCTTTCAGACCACTGGCACTCATTATTTTTACAAGTCTAGGCTCTGAATCATGGTTACCCACCTAAGAAGCCTTCAACGGTGGACTGGACAGGAGTCTTTTGAAGAAAACCAATTCTCCTTCAACCAGCACAAAAGGACAATGTTGAACATGGACTGGGAGACTCAGAAATAGTTTGGGTTCTAGCTACAGTGACAACTCTGTACTATAATATATGTTTAATAGATGTCTATATGAGAAAGAAACTTCATTTCATCACAATATCAGCCCAGCAAAATCCATGTTTCAAAGATGGAGCATAAATAATAATGGAAGCTTGGTTTTGCTGTTTCACATTCTCTCCTCATTCCAGGGCTGGTGTCTCAACAGCAGAGCTCTTTCGGACTGGCCACCCTCCCTATGTGCCCACCTGTCTGCTAGCATATGTGATCTGATGAAGATCTTTGGATTCTTTTTGCCTGCTATTGTAATTAAAACAATGTACTTTGAAAACATCACACCTGCAATGCTAAAATGTCTCAGAGCTGCATATTTTACAAAGGTTCACACTTTGTCCCAAAGATCACTGGCCCCCATGATGACTCCCATTCCCCTCTTTCCAAAAGTAAGGTAGAATTGCTTCCATACCATACCAAGCCCCTACTGCTACAGGACAGGAGGAAGCTGGAAGGAAATGCAACTTGACTTATGGCCGTGCACCCAGCCAGCTCCACACAAAAATATTTTTCTATTGAATGAAAACACAAAGCAATCTTGGAAGTTGATGGCCAGGCTGTTTGCTGATTGTATTCTATAATCTAGACAGCAGATTGCAGTTTCAAGCTGGCAGAATGCAACTCAAAATGAATTTGATCCACTCAAGGAGTAAAATGCCACTTAGCTTCTTATATGGCTAAACATACAAATCCAGCCTTCACAAAATGAAATGCTAAGCTAGATTTTTGGATCAATGTAATACCTACTCCTGTTAAAGTACTTAAAAAGGAAAACATCTACAAAGTGTCCCATTAGGCTGACAAATTTATAGCACTATGAATAGAGAAGCAAAGAACAAGGCATTGTGTTGAAGGAGTAGAAATGGATTTTAGGTCTGTAGCGTTTCAGCTATATGAATACAGTTAGATAGCCTATCACAGGGATCTCAAACTTATAGCCTATGGGCTACCCCCAGGCAAGAGCAGTTGTGCAATCCAGCCCGGGAGTACTGGTGAGCCAGGAGGGAAGCTGTCCCCAGACTCCTCCCCTTCCCACAACCACTTCACTCTCTCTACAACACCCAGGGTTATCAGGGGGCCTGGTGCAGGGTGGCAACACACTGTTGGGCTTTCCCCTCACACCCTGGGTGGGGAAAACTCTCTCTGGGCCTGCCAGTACTTCTGAGTGTGTCTGTACAACTGTTCCAGCTGCTGGTTTGAGACCCCTGGTATATAACATCTCTTCCTGCTATTTATCAGCGCTACATACAGTTGCTGCACATGTGCACTAACTGACAAAATATGGCCATTACAGTATTGCAGCAAAGAAGATGTGGAGTGAATTCTTGGCAATACTGAGTGACTGTATTAAAGCATTTGGGAGCATATTATGTTAATGCTTGGATTTGTACATATATAATTTGCATTAATGCTAATGATCATTTGAGGGAAACCCTGCTCCCTCTGTTCCATGCATTTGTAACCCCCACACCTAGCATAGTTCAGTGTCCCATGGAGTGACACTTAGATCACTAACAGAGAGAAATAAGAATGAGGGAGCTCTACAGCCAAAGATGATTATCAGCTGGCTTTATAGCTCAAGCTGTAGAGACTCCTACACTAACCTCCAGCAGTCCCAGGTTTGAATCGGTGCAGTGGTGGTTACAGGTGGGTGGCATGTATGCCCTCAAAAACCAGATCCATAGGCACTCTGCTGAATGAGACAGTCAGCTTGAACAGGCTATGTTATGGAAACTCTGCTCCAGGTGTGCACTAGTAGCTCCCTTAGTAACACAGAGGGGCTACGTCTAGACTGGCATGATTTTCCGCAAATGCTTTTAACAGAAAAGTTTTTCTGTTAAAAGCATTTGCGGAAAAGAGCGTCTAGATTGGCACAGACGCTTTTCCGCAAAAGCACTTTTTGCAGAAAAGCGTCCGTGCCAATCTAGATGTGGTTTTGCGCAAGAAAGCCCCGATCGCCATTTTCGCGATCAGGGCTTTTTTGCACAAAACAATACCGCATTGTCTACACTGGCCCTCTTGTGCAAAAGCATTTGCGCAAGAGGGCTTTTGCCCGAATGGGAGCAGAATAGTATTTCCGCAAGAACACTGACAATCTTACATGAGATCGTCAGTGTTCCTGCGGAAATTCAAGCGGCCAGTGTAGACAGCTGGCAAGTTTTTCCTTGCGGAAAAACTTGCCAGTCTAGATGCAGCCAGGGAGTTTTCTAGGTTTGGACATGGCTAGTGGATTCATGAACTACATAGATCCTGTCAATAGCACCTCTCAGGTACCTTCTTGTACTGCCCGCTGAGAGCTTCTCTGTGATCTGGCATAGGGATGTTAGATATCGGATAATTGTGTTACCGCATGAAATCTTTGTGGTTACATGACTATTCGATAGTCCCTGGGGGCAGGACTGGCATCCAATGTGGTCCTGGCCCCACCCCCAGGGAGTCCCCTGCCATCCCGCTGCTGCCTCTCTATCAGAGGTAGCAGAGTGATGTGGCAGGAGGGAGCTGGTCTGCAAGGGGAGCTGGTCCACAAGGGGAGCCAGTTTGAAAACCAGCTCATTGCACAGATCAACTGCCTGCCACCCCGTGCTGTTGCTTCTGATACAGAGGCAAGAGCGTAGGGTGGCAGCATCCCCTGTCCGTGGGAGGGTCCATGCTCCACATGGACAGAGGCTGCTTCATGGGATGTGGAGCAACCTGTGATGATGGGGAGTTCAGAGCCCCGCAGACAGAGGCTGCCACAAAGCAGCCTCTGCCCACAGCCACTCAGGCTACTGATAGAGGTGGCAGCGGGGGGGGGAGCTGGCTTTTAAGCCAGTTCCCCCAGCACTGGCTCCTGCTTCCCCCCTTGCTTCCTCTGATACAGAGGCAGCAAAGGGAGGGGGGGAGAATGCGTGTCAAGGCAATTAACTGATTAGCCTAGGCTTATCAGTTAATCTCATAGTCGACTACATGTTGGCATCCCTAATCTGGCTTGGGGATGGGAAAGAACTACAATTCCCCAAACCAGTGTCATGATAATGGGTACGTCTAGACTACCGGGTTTTGTCGACAGAAGTTTTGTCGACAGTATCTGTCGACAAAACTTCTGTCGACAAAGAGCGTCCAGACACATTGAGTTCTGTCAACAAAGCAAGCTGCTTTGTCGACAGAACCCTGTAGTCTAGACGCAACCCTACAGGCAATAACACCTTCTGTCGACAGAACTCTATCGACAGAAGGTGTTATGCCTCGTAAAATGAGGTATACCAGCGTCGACAAAACTGCTGAGTTCTGTCGACGTTATGTCGACAGAACTCAGCGGTAGTGTAGACGCTGGTATAGTTTTGTCGACAAAAGTCCACTTTTGTCGACAAAACTCAGTAGTTTAGACACACCCTTTGACTCCAAGTCCATTTCCTTGTGCTTTATGCAAAATTGTTGTACAAGGTGATATCCTTAGCGGGTATAAATTGTAATTATTAATGTAAATGGTAAATGTGCATAGTAAATTGTCATTGTCACTGAGTTCAAATGTCCTTAGGTTTAAATATGGCTGGATTGATTTAAGAAAGACCAAAATGTATGAGGAAGATGTAAAGGAGTATTCTCTGCATACAACTCACAACCCTCACTTTCCCCTCAGGAAGTTTAGTACTGGGTGTAACTACTGTAAACCAGACAAACTGAAGATATAGAAAACGTAGTCACTAATTGCAGCCTGGCTATTGAAGTAATTTATGCTATCACACCCATAGTTTCATCTTGCTAGGCTACTTCGATTTCAGCAGCCATGTATCCTAATAACTTAACTCATTGCACTAGGTAGCCTGTTATTCAAGAAAATTGTTGGGAATGATGTCTTTCTAGTCAAGCTGAAGGAGGGTGTTTAACTACAATGATATTTTACAAAAAGTAAGCACATTTAGACCCATATCTCTATAGGTATTTTCATCTTATTAAAATGGACAGATTTATGACAGGACAAGAGGGAAAAGGCAATTTTTATTCTTTTGCTTTCAATTTTTAATGGGAGCACTGCATGAAGATAAGCAGTTCTACAGCATCCTACATAACAGAAAAAGCAAATATCTTTGCATAAAACCTAGAAAGAAGCTCACTTCCTTTACATTGCAAACAGTTAATTTGTGCAATAAGAGACAAAAGAGACAATGGCAATTAAAATATACTGAAAAAAACAAACTCACGTGGCTTTCAATTTCATTGGAGTTAAGCAGCAACCATATTATTTCTGCAAACTATTTTCACTTAGCACAGTTCAGATGGAATTATTGCCATGACCTTTCAAAAATGTGAAAGAGTGAATCAATACCCTTTCAGAAGCAAGATTGCAGGAGCAGAACTGGCCAGGCTGTAATAGTGAGCATTTCTACATCAGAAGGCAGTTGAAACCTAATTATCACCAAGCACATACAAGGTAGCCCCATGTACTGATGAGCACTGTGTGGGCTGTATGTTACGTGCATGTACGTGTGTTTGCACATCCAAGACTATTCTGCTGGCAGTGGAGTAAGATTTAAAGGGGAGTTATAGGGATTGTCATTCATTTACAATAATGTACACTGGTCTGTCAGAAACAGCAACCTGTAAATGATATATGACTGGCTGGCAGGCTGCCATCCTCTGACAGATCTTACAGCCAAAAATCACGTTTTATTGTCGAGGTCATCTGAATGCTTACTTGGATACATGCCATATATTATTAAAAAATAACAATTGGCCAATCAGCAGCATTTCTTGGGGCCTGAGGGCAACATAAAAACCCTTCAGTTTTGTTGTGGAAGAAACCACCACATAATATAAATTTTAGCATGTTATTTTTTTTACATTGCTTTTCTCTTTCAGCTCACATTGGAGTATTCCCTACAGGTCACCCTTAGCTGGTGTGAGCTCATGCAGCTCCAACCGATTTAGATGGAGCTACCCTGATTTACACCTGCAGAAGTTCTGGCCCTAGACAGCTTAAGAATGGTACAGACTTTCCTGTGACAGGATTTGAATGGGAAACAAATGTGATTGGTACAAGCCATGTCAACATCATTCCAGACCTCAAGAAGAGCTCTTTAAAAGCAGGAAAGCTTCTTTCCCTCACCAGCAGATGCTGGTCTAGTAAATTACTACTTCACCCACCTAGTCATGACATCATGACATGTAAGATTGGGAAAGGTGCAAGACTTGTCTTCTAGTGGCAAAGTCTCAGAAACCAGTTAGCATGGCAGGAAAATCAATTCCTTTTATTAACGTTTCCAAATCACAGTCCCATCGCTGGGTCGATTAAGAGAATTTTGAAATAATCAACAATAGCGCTACTAATGTTTTTGTCCAATTAATCTTTCCATATGTCAACAAACTGCTGCAACATTCAAGTGCTTAATTTGATTCAATATCCTAAAGGTGGGGGAGGACAACAATTATGCGAATACACTTCAATGCAAGAAACACAAGGGTATCAAACTATGTTCATAGTAATAA